>NC_020492.1:31232641-31237594 GCF_000184155.1 Fragaria vesca subsp. vesca | reverse complement strand
GGGGGGGGGCCGCGGGAGGACAAAGAAGTTCACGAAAAACAAAAAGAATCTTAAAACCAATGTGCTAAAATGAAAATGAATCTTTGGGCATCATTGGACTTCAGAAGGAAAAGGAAGGTAACAAGGTAGATTATGTGTTAGAGAGTGATAAAACTCAAGTACCCTTGTGTAACTCTCTGACTCTTTGAGTCTATGGTAGAGGGGATGACAGTAGTGGGGCTAACATCAAAAGGAGAAACAACAATGGGCAGGACAACTTCTCAAAATGAAGATGAATTTATTCGTAATTTGAGTTATAAGTTTTTTCTCAAAAGAAAAACTGACATATAATAGCGATAACTATATACCACAGATGGGACATAATTTTTCTTGTTGATAGAATACAAAATTGCATTGGAGAAATGAACTACTACGAAAGAATGGACATTAAGTCCACTGGACTGATCAACTAATTTGGCAAATTTGCAGCAGCAATCATCAGGAGCGGTGGTGGATCTACTTGGTGGGATTTATAGGCTGCAGCATGGACAAGAATTACCTCAGTACTTCATAAGCCATGTGCTATATATTTAAAAAAGTTGTCTTAGCTGAGTTGGCTGGGTGCTAAGTTATGGAACAAGAGGTCATTGGTTCAAGTCCTCCCCTCCCCTTTTTCTTCTCCCTTTTCCCTTACTCCTCACCTTTTCTTCCCCCTGTTTTTCCTTACTCCTTACCTTTTTTCTTTCTCTTCTGCATTTTCTTTTCTTTGTTTTTGATTTCATACAATATTATCCCACTTTCTACAAGTATTTCTTACTTTCCGTCGTATTGTCTTCCCTCCTTTTTACTTTTTTACTTTCCTTCATAATTCCACACAACCCCCCACCACCCACCCCCAACCTCCCCCAATTTTCCCCCTCCTAAGAAAATTGAGTTTGACAATAGGGAAATGTATCGGAAAAAAAAAAAATAATATATATATATATATATATTTGGTATTAGCAACTGTTACAGTTTTATTTGCCTAGACGAAACTCGGATCCTGGATCCGCCACTGATCAGCAGTAATCTCAGCTCCAGCAGAAAAAAATACTTCAAACAGAAGCATTACGGTTTGATAAATAAACGAGAACTCAAGAATACAAGAGATGAAACAAATAATCAATACTGTCCAAACCAAGAACTTCTACATAAAGGAAACATACAAACCTTTGATGCCAAATCATCAACCTTTTGTTGAAGATGTAAGAGTGTCTTTGATTGTTCTGAAAGCTTTTGCTCCAGCTCAGAAACATTAGGTCTGCAAATGAACTTTGATTAACAATAAAAATATTACTATATTTAATGGAGAAAGTTATTCTAACTTCAGTGGTATACTCACCTGAGTTGCCTCATTAGCCTTTTATTCTAAGTTTCTAACTACTTTGGACTGTATTATGTAGGTTTTTATGGTAAAAATGTTTCATCATAAGTTGATTATTATAGGAGTGCTTTTATTTGTGCTGATCGATGCTACAACTTTCATGACCAATGCCATCCGTTATGGAACCATTCAATAATTGACTTAATAATTGCTGTTTAAATGAATCTACCAAACAAGTTAGTGTAGCACCTAACTACAGTCATCTGTCTTTCAATACCAGTGAGATAAAGTTCACCAAGACTTATCTAGGCTCCTTGCCAGAATATATGGTTGCTACCATCATGTTTTAGTCAATACTGATTTCAAGGTAGACTTCCTTACCAGGAATCCTGTCGGTGCTTAATAAGGGTTACACTAGGAATCCTCAAACTGAGAATCTAAGGCATATCAAATTTACCTATGATATGAAAAAAACAAATATAGTGTATATATATTTTATGATTTTCTGGTTCAAACATATGGTGCTATAGACTTAAATGAAGCCATTATTCTTTTAATTCAGGGAGGAAATGAAACATAAATGGCCAAATAGACATTCTTACAATGGATATATAGCTTGAATCTGAACATCAGCAGGAAACAATTTGCAATCTTCAGAGAATATTTGAGCTTGCTTTTCAGCAATGGAATCAATCAGCTGTATATCCTTTGCTACCTGCTCATCAATACTGCAAAAATCAAAGTTAATACTAGATCTCAGGCTTGACTAGTTACTAGAATCAAAAAACAAATCGCCGGCAGATTTTTATAGGCAAATGGTGTTTCAAGTTATAGACACCCTAGCATTTTCTATATCAAGCAAACAATTTGTGCCAAATGCAACATTTGAGTAATATCATTACCTCCATTCTTGATTATCAGCAAACATGCTTGCCTCCACAAGATCTACAATTAGACGAAGCATTTCAGTACGATCTTCATAGCTTCCTCGTCCCTGCGATAGAAGGCAGTGCACTAGTAAAAGTTGAGAAACTCAGAAAGCAAAATCTTGTCTACAGTCCCAACAAGATGCAGAAATCATGAGGCTCCAATTGAAGTTATGATTCCATCTATATTTTTCTAGTCTAGAGTCCCAATAAGATGCATAGAGCACCGCTTACAACAAACGTTTAACGAATCTTTCCTACTATACTGTCTAGTGTACCTTCTATTGCATTATATGTTTGTCCTGATCTACAAGGATAAATGAAAATGAAACCTGTTCCCAAGGACATTTCTATGGAGATTGATCTTCGACTAGAGGATTTGGTTGACTAATATGAAAGATTTGATCATGGAGGGCATTTCAACCTGTGATATTATCCGTATTAGCACTACTTTAAAAAATTTAGAAAGTAAACGCATAAGTGCATGGCCAAATAGTGATAACTTGATACAAATTGAACGAGTACTTACACACGTAAAATGCAGTTAATACGGAAATAAACAGTACGAAATCAGTTTCACCCATAAATCATCTATCTGCCAAAAAAAATACTCATATATCGACATGAGATAACTAACTTGGATTGCTTCTGTGTCTATTGTATTAGTAATACCCAAAAACTTTGCAATCTCTGCCAAATCTGCAAAACAGAGGTCATCCCTTATTAGAGTAAGAATGGAAGAAATGTGGTCGAAATGTGGGATCAATTACATCATCAGATACTTCCCTTGCTTATAAATTTGGAATTTGAAAAAGTAGATAGTCCAGACTATACCAGAATAGGGTATTGCCGTATTGGTATCAAGTGCGATGAAAAATTAGAGAACTAATGCCTAAACTATTTACAGAAATCTTACGACTATTTTTCAATGAAAAGCAACACAAAGGTAAATTACAAAGCCGGCAATAATGAGAGAGCAGGAGTAGCAAGCAAAGTAACTAATATATATATATATATATATATATATATATGTTTTCAGTTACTTTTTTCAAAATACTTCAATTGGTACGCGCAAGAAATAGGACAATTCAGCAGCTTTTTGCTCAATTTCTTGTGGAGTCAAATTCTCATCAGTACGCGTCAAGGGAATGGCCCCCTGGCCTCTGATTTCCATATAAAGGACCCGACGAGCAAAAAGACCAATAAATAAGGATGTGTGTAGCAGAGAAAGCCTGTATACATATATATTAGAACTAAGATAGTAGCACTCATCAACAAAAACAAAACTAAAATCACAGCTGTATTTCCATCATAAAAAGAGTGGTCAAAAGAGGAATCCATAAACCCAAACGCTGTGCATAGCTATTTCGAGTATTTTCAGCTCTTTCACCCTATCACATGGCTCCTCTAAACCCTTCTTACAAATAAAGACACGACCCTAAAACATTAATCAACTAAAACTCTCAACTCAGATTCAGTAGAAATAACCAACCGAGCACCCCCAATAAACTGGAATTGAATTTGAGGCTTACACTGAATGCGAGCAGTCTCTTCGTCGCCTTGAAGGTTTTGGTGGGAGAAGGGTGACTTGTCCCCCAACAAGCTGCGCGCAAATGAAGGACAAAAGAATGAGAAAGAAAAAGGGCAACAAGGAAAAGGTGCAAATGTATATACCGGAAGAAGAGCCACTCAAAAAGAGAGTAGCGTTCGAGGCCGGCGAAGAGGAGGGACTGAGCGGCCGCATTCGCTCTGGGATAGTTCAGCACCGCCAGCTTCCGCTGTATTTCTTCCATTTGTCTCCCTGCCATTTCCCTCTCTTCTCTGCCTGATTTGATCCGATTGTGTTAATGTTACCGCAAATATTGAAATGTTCTAATTTTCAAGTACCGGAAACGGGTATTTTTCCTCAGTATGATCAAATTGGACAGATTGGTACGTATTGTTTAACGATACAAATTTACGGATCATTTTTATTTGCTCAGAAATAACTTGGATGGCCCGTTATGATTATTTATAAATGACAAACATCAATATAACATGTCAAATACATAAAACCTCAATGTTATGTTCTTAAATTACAGTCAAATTTTTTAAAATGAACACGTGTCTCATGTTCATTGGCTGTGGTCACCTTAAGGTGACCAGCCCTTTTCACCAAAATCGGGTTCTATTTACCCACCCTTATGCCCACCCACCTAGATTTCTGCCATGTGTCCTTTCTTTCAACCATTTTTAACCATAGTTAACTATATACAATAATAAATTCTATAATTCCTGTTCAAAAAAAAAAATCTATAATTCTATAATTTTAGGAGAAATTTTAAATACACACCCCTAATTTCTTAATACATACCTTTATTATTTTATGTTTCTATTGAGATTTTATAGGTAAGCTAAATGACCAAATAAACATTTATTATTAAAAAAAAAATCGCGCTAGAAGTGTTATTTTCAACATCTTCTATCCTAAAATCGTCGAAGGCACGTCTTTTCCCATAACCCCAACTCTTCTCCACAATTCATTTGGGTTGTCTTTTTTTTCCTTCTTCTTCTTCTTTTTATTTTTATTTTTATTTTTTATTCTTGTTATCAGTCTTTAGTTTGTATTCTTGCTAGATCATGTTGTTCTAAGTATTGCATCTTATCATGACATGTTTATCGAATACTAGCTATCTATTCTACTAG
>NC_020492.1:31222449-31232621 GCF_000184155.1 Fragaria vesca subsp. vesca | reverse complement strand
CTAACCCTAAAATCGTACAAAAGCATGTCTTCCTCCCCTCGACCCCAAACTCTTCTCCACAATTCATTTGGGTTGTCTTTTTCCTTCTTCTTCTTCTTTTTATTTTTATTTTTATTTTTTATCTGTATCAGCTTTAGTTTGATCTTGCAGATCATGTTGTCAAGTATTGCATCTTTATCATGACATGTTTTATCGAATAACTAGCTATCTATTCTACTAGCTTATGAATTTTGAAAACTTGTATTGGTGATTTAGAGTTGGGATATAACAATAATCATTTGATTATAAATTAAACGATGATAACCAAAAATTTCTAGCAAAAATTAGACGAAATAATATGTAAAAAGAAGTACCAAATAGTAAATATATATTAATTATATTAGATAATAGGATATTTCTTAAGGGCATTTTAGACAGTTTGGGATGTGTATTAAGTATAATACTGAAATGAAAAACTTGATATGTGGTGTATTAAGTAAGAGGTGTGTATTAAGATATTAGGGGTGTGTATTTAAAATTTCTCTAATTTTAGTTTTAACTTTTGACTCAATAAAAAATAGGACCAATTACATGTAAGTCCACTTTAAAACATTTTCTTTTATATAAGTCCACCCAAACATTTTTACCCATATAAGTCTACCAAGCTTAAATAGAGTTCTATATTAGGTATTAAAGTTCAACAAAATTACAAACTGTCATCCAACCAAATAATTAGATTATCTCTCTTATATTTACGAAAATGACATTTGTGTAAAAAGTCAACAACCACTTCTTTCTAAAAAAGTCTCCGGCCGACCTCCGGCGAATTTTCCGACCGACCTCAGATGAATTTTCCGACTGACTTCCGAGGAGGAATCCGACGACAATAAAAAATTACTACCGCTAGCAACAAAAGCTACTACCGTCACCAACAAAAGCTACTATCGTCACCAACAAAAGCTACTGCTGTCATAGTTAAAAGTTACTACCAAAATAAACAAAAGATACTACCGCTAACAACAAAAGCTACTACCAATAGCAACAAAAGCTACTATCGACAGCAACAAAAGCTACTACTGTCAGAATCAAAAGATACTACCGTCAGCAACAAAAGCTACTATTGCTAGCAAATTGCTAGCAACAAAAACTACTACTACAAGGACCAAAAGCTACTACCACCGGCACCAAAAGTTACTACCACCGGCACCAAAAGATACTACTGGTGATACCAAAAGCTACTACTTACTACTATAAGGACCAAAAGCTACTACCACCGGCACCAAAAGCTACTACTGGTGATACCAAAAGCCACTACTTACTACTATAAGGACCAAAAGCTACTACCACAGGCACCAAGAGCTACTACTGCTTATATCAAAAGTTACTACCGCCGACACCAAAGGCTGCTACCGCCGGCACCGAAAGCTACTACTACAGAAACTAAAATCTACTACTACCGGCACCAAAAGCTACTACTGCCGACACCAAAACCTACTACTATAAAAAACCAAAAGCTACTACCGTTACCAAAAACTACTATAGCCGGCACTAAAAACTACACTCACCAAATAATCCACCAAGTTTACAGATACAGGAACAAACAAAAAACAAGGAAAATCTGCATGATATTCTTCAATACTTTTCCATTCACCATTACTAATACTAATCAAATAATTCACCACAACTTTACACATACATGAATTAACAAAAAAAAAGAAAGGAAATCAAACAAGAAAAGTGAGAATTGGAGATCGGATCTGGCGGCCGACGATGACAGAAAAGATGTCGCTCCCTCAACGGAGCTCCGGTCTTCGTTCGCCGCTGATGATGAGTTGTGGAATTCCTTGTCTTCGATCGAACGCACCTGAATGGAGTCGTCCTCAGAATGTTGGCGCATATCTCGATGAGCCCCGCCTCAATCTTCGATCTCGGAGATGATGAAGGACGTCACCGTTTGATAGATCTGAGGGAGAGACCTTCGACGCAGGCAGATTTGCAATCATATTTAAGAGCCAGTTTGGTGATGACCTAGAGGGAGATGCAGTCGAGATCGAGGCCGAGGTCATCGTGCAGGCATCGTCGACGGTCGATTCGGAAGTCATCATCGAGGCTAGGCGGTAGCATCGTCGTCGTCGGAGAAGCAATCGAGGTCCTGCCGAAATTTGTCTCGAAGCAGCAGTGGCGTCATAATCGAAGGGGAGAGAGAGAGAGAGAGAGAGAGAGAGAGAGAGAGAGAGAGAGAGAGAGAGAGAGAGAGAGAGAGAAGAGAGAGAGAGAGAGAGAGAGAGAGAGAGAGAGAGAGAGAGAGAGAGAGAGAGAGAGAGAGAGAGAGAGAGAGAGAGAGAGAGAGACTGATTTGGGGAAAAGAGGGAGGGGAGAGAGAACAAGAGAAACTGATTTGGAAAAAAGAGGGAGGGGAGGGTAATTTAGGTATAGAAAAAAAATAAACGGATGGGTTTGGACCAAATGGTGGACTTATGTAGATAAAAAATTTAGAGTGGATATATGAGAGAAAAAATGTTGAAAAGGGGACTGTTGTAAAATTTTCTATAAAAAATAATCAAGCTTGATCACTCTAGGACTGGGGCCTCCTCATATTCTGAGGTCTGGGTTTCTTCTACTCATAATCTTTCATTTCAGAGGAAGTCATACTAGGAAAAAAAAAATTGAGAGATCTTTTCTTATATTTAGCTTCCAATATTATTTATTGTGGATGCTCATTGCTTTTGAATTCGTCTGATCTTGTTGGAACTTGGTAAGACACAGAAGAAATGATCTTGTGCTCTTGTGCTTGAAAATTCTATTTGGATATATCATTATACAGACGCAGAGGAGATAATCGTTGATTCATGAAACTCAAATGTTTTGTCTCATCACCAAAAACAACAATAATCAACATTATGGCCATATAGCATAACTACAAATGATTTCAAATGCCCAGATTCATACTTTTTATTTTTGCCCAGATTCATATAACAATAATTAAAGACTTTGTTCTAATAATGCCAATCATACAGTCGAGATTAAATGGGGGAGCAAGAACGGGAGGGTCATCGATTTAAGTGGAGAGTGGTTGCTCTGATGAGCTTCTTCTTGTTGTTTGTTCTTACTCATCAGAACGAGTACGTCATAAACTTACAGCGATTTAGCTTGATTTGTTTTTTCTAAGTTGAGTCAAAATGTTAAATTATAATTAAAGGAAATTAAATTATAGAATTTATTATTGGAATTATATAGTCAACCATGGTTAAAGATGGTTAGAAGAAAGGACATATGGCAGAAATCTAGGTGGATGGGCACAAGGGTGGTCGGCAAATTTACATCATTTCTCATGCATGTACCCTTTCCTTTTGAGAAAGCTCTTTTACCCTTCTGTGATTATTTTGTATAACTTTCATCCTTTTCGCACCATGGCCGGCGTCGCCGAGTCAAAGCGACTCCACCTCCTCCTTGGAGTCCAAGCTCAATTACTTCGACATCTAATAGGTATGTCACGCCTTCGTCTTTCACGCAGGATTTATCCATTTGTGGTGTCTTCTCTCGGATGATGAACCACAGGCTATAGGAATTGGAGAAGCAGCTCCTTGATGATGACGATGAAGAGGAGGACGCCGGCGACGGCGATTCGTTTATTACTAAAACCAACAACAAGTGGTCTGAGACAATACGAAATCTTATCGGCGCGAATCAGATGACTCAGAAGCCGATTTCACCTTCGCCCACTTTATCGTCAACATAATCCTCCTCGATGGCGTCTCCGGCAACGGTGACGTGTTCAAAGCAGTCACTGATGGAGGCCGCATAGGCCATTTCATAAGGAAAATATGAGGTCGCGGCTAAGATCTTCACGCACCTGACCAAGTTCATCAACCTGAGACCCAATTCAAAGCAGAGGCTGCTTGAGATTAAGAATAGAAGAAATGGAGCAGCTGAGATAAGGATGAAATTGCGTCGACAAAAAAAGCTTGGGTAGACTTTACTGGTTCAAATTGACTGCATTACCAACCATATATACAATTGGAATTTTACAGCATGTGTTAGTTTCAACTTCTACATTCTGTCCAAATATCTTTTATCTCATTTGCTTATGCTATCCCTGAACAATATAATAACTCACAAACACGTTACATACATATATACGTACGTACGCTGCATCAAAACAAACACAACTGGGGATATACGAGTACCACATTCAGTTTCACACTATATGAACACATAAAGTTTAAGAATCAAACATTATAAATCTAAAGGAGGGAGATTTCTCATGGTACTTGCCCCGTAACCGGCTTTGACCTTGATCACACAAGGTGGGTACGACCTGTAGTCCTCAACCACTGGATCATACACAAGCTTGTAAAATACGTTTGGACCTAATATAATCTATAATAAAAACAATTGAAAGATACATTTCTGTTTAATAAGAAATTTATTAAGAAAATATTTCTTGTTATCAGATGAGAATATATCACTTATCTGATTAGAAATCCATTTACGTTGATTGTGATATGATAAACACCAGACTCTTAAAATCGAGTATTCAGCTAGAATCACTCTCTTATATATGGGAAGAGTTTATCTAGCTTTATATAACAGGTGCTTTATAGTCCCTATTCACTCAGTAAGAAACATATAGTTTTGCCCCATAGAAAGAAGTTGAGATCTGAGTAGAATAGAAGACTCAGAGTGTGGTGTAGCAAGGTGCTAAGGCATTGGGATTGCAGAAGTTGTTCAATCATGTTGTTGTGTTTTTGCTGCTCAAGTGCTTTGGTCAGGATGGATCAGAATGGTGAGTACATTCCTAGAACTGATAAAGATGGTGAATTCTTGTTTCATGTTTCAATATTGTATTGATCACTATTGTGTTTATATGCTTGTGAAATGATCTTGGTTGCTAATTAAGTTTTACAAACCTTTGGGATTGCATCTATCATATCGTCGTTTTCCTTATCCTCTACAACACTTGGACCCACCGGCTCTATTCCTTCTCTATCCTCAACCAATTGCTCATAGGCAGGAGTGTTGTTTGCATCTAGGCCTCATCATGGGCCGGGTTAGGGTCGGCCCTACCCTAAATTTTAGGACTTAGGGTAGGGTCGGGTAGGGCTTTGACTTAGTCAACAAAACTTAGGTCCGGACAAGGTAGAGCCAAGGCCTGAAAATGTAAACCCTTACCCGCCCTAAAGGCTCATTTCGTTAGGACTAAAAGGGTCGGGTAGGGGCGGCCTTTTAAATAGGGCCGAAATGGGCTAGTTTTAAATTTTTTTTCTCAAAAATTTCTCAAGGATTAAATCACTTATATGTAATACACTATATTTTTTAGTCATATTTAAAATATGTGCATATACATTATACTTAACTTAAAATATGTATCAATAAATATTAATTTAAGTGGTTATATTCATATATCTCATGAACTATCTCTCTAAATCATCAAAATTCAATCATTGTATAACAAAACAAAAGGAAATCAAAGAAATAAAGCTTACAAAACCAATTACAAGAATGAAGATTAGCTGTATTGATCTAAAAAATAAGAGACATATTAAAAATAATATAAAAAAATATAGAATTATTAGGGCCTAAAGGGCGGGTTTTTAGAGTCGGACCGCGCTTGGCCCTAAAAGGTTCAATAGGGTAAGGCCATGTTTCATTTGCTCGACTTTTACCCTACCCTATTTGAGAAACGCTAGGGCCGGCCAGCCTGCCTTAATGGAGGGCCGGGTAGGGCTTCGGCCCTAAAAGGTAGAGCAGGTTTTAGGACGGGTTAGGGCCGAAGGGCCAAATGATGAGCCCTAATTCCATCTAACATTTTATTGTCTTCTTGACCCTCCATAATGATAGCCCCCACATGCTGGGTTCCCTGTGATGGTTGTATATGAGAGAGGGGTTGTGGTGGTGGAATCATCCAAATCTTCAATATCAGATTACCAGTTAATTTGTGGAAAACCAGCACAGCTAACTCCACTCTATACTTGAGTATACAAAATTGCTTATCATCTAACTTGTTCTGCTTTGCAAAAGTCTCCCAACCCTCTGCAAATGAAAAACATCTCATCTCTTGCTTTATAGCAACTTCATAACATATCCCTGCCTGCCTACTAGGCCACCAGAAAACACACATTGCTGGAGCCCCATAATTTGTCAGTTGGTCATATAAGCCACCTCTTCAAATGACGGGCTACGAAAATAAACGTTGCCATTAGGAAAAATTCAATTATCAATGAACCTTTTCTACCCGCCCTCCATCCACACACATTTTCCATCCCAAGTTAGCTTGACCTTGTATTGCACTTGCCTCTGCCCATGCCAACGAGCTTCGTTTCACTAGCTTCCACATACTCCCAGCAGTACATTGTAATTGACATACCCATCTGATATGTGGTTCTCGATGAATTCTCTAGGAATCATCCGGTACGGAAACAAGGAAGTTACACATATGGGAATGAAATTGAAATATTCATGTTCATCATTCAATAAACTATATACATAGAAACAGGCCAGAACCTAAGATTTTTAGACCTGAGTCGAACTCTCAAAGTTGAGCGCTTCAAATGTCGTATGAATTCTTTTTTCTTTTTCTTTTTTAAAAAAAGTTATGAATAAAAAATTTTATGAAATAAAACTATAAACTCAAAATCTAACAACAAACAACATTTAATATCCAAATTTATTTAAGTTATATACCCTTATATTAAATATCTTACATCAATTGGTCGAGAACAACTTCCCTGGCCAGACCCTACGTCATTTCGTGGTGATTTAGGTGACTCATCACCAGTCTGCTTATCTTTCCCGTCAAGCTTTATTTCTAACCTCCGTAGCCTTTCCTCCGGTGCGGCTTTTTCTTCTTGCCATTTGGTTCTTTCCACATAAATGATATTTACGCTCTCCTCTTCCACTATTATCTTAATACTTGCTCCTGCACTTTCCTCTAAATTCAGCTTAGCAGGTTTACACAGATTAAAATATGCATCACGCTTGACCAAAATCTGAACGATGTAAAGAAGTTAGCTAGTTATGCATATATTGAACGATGTAAAGAGCTCGCCTCAACTTGATCAAAAAAAAAAAAAAAAAGGAATCACCCTCAAGAGTCAAGATACACAAATTATACATACATGACCATTTAAATTATTTTTCCTTATAATGCGCGATATAAGGACTCATTGACATTGGAAGTGTGTACGTATATATGTTGTTATGTTCATCATTACTTTCATTAACATTCAAAATAAAATGATAAAATGAAAGAGTACGTTGACCGAACCAAAGGTGAGACTGGACCTGGTCTTCAGTCCTCACTTCCATCGACCAAATATGAACACCAGCTAATTTATAACAACAAGACGGCAACACTCATATACAGCTGGGTTTTGTTTCTGATGACATATTAGCTCTTGTCTACCTACGATGCATTCCATGCATGCATCACTGTCTTGATATTTAATTTGTTGCATTGAAACACCAAGATGGAGGTGGAGCTACGTACAGATATCACACTATGACGACGACTTCGGCGCCACAGCTTCCATGCAAGCTCCGCTTCTTATTCTTCATCCTCTCCATCCTCCTCGACGCCGCTCGCCGCTCCAGCGGCACCGTCAACCGCCGTCTTATGTCCCTCTTCGACTTCAAGGCCTCTCCTTCACTCAAACCCACCAACCGCGTCAAAACCTCCGACGTCATGGTCGACCACTCCCGCAACCTCTGGTTCCGACTCTACGTCCCCACCACCGCCGACCCCGCCACGCTCCCCGTCATAATATTCTTCCACGGCGGCGGTTTTGTCTTCTTCTCCGCCAACTCAAAACCCTACGACGACCTATGCAAGCGCCTCGCTCTCGAGCTCCCCGCCGTCGTCATCTCCGTCAATTACCGCCTCGCCCCAGAGCATCCCTTCCCGGCACAATACGACGACGGGTTTGACGTGCTGAAATTTGTGGATACAACAAACTTTGAGGGCTTCCCTAGTGAACTTGACCTAAGGCGGTGTTTCCTCGCCGGAGATAGCGCCGGCGGCAACGTTGCGCACCACGTGGCAGTTAAGGCCAGTGATCATGAGTTCTCCAAAATGAAGGTTATTGGAGTCATAGGGATACAACCCTTTTTCGGAGGGGAAGAGAGGACGGAATCGGAAACCAAGCTTACAAAGGCTCTGTTAATCACTCTGGAGCGAACTGACTGGTACTGGAAGGCTCTTTTGCCGGAGGGGAAGGGTAGAGACGACCCGGCGGTCAATGTATTCGGGCCACATTCAGATGGTTTTTTGGGGAAGAACTTTCCGGCGACGATGGTTATCGTGGGAGGATTTGATCCTTTACAAGACTGGCAGAGGAGATACTACGAGGGGTTGAAGAAAGCTGGGAAAGAAGCTTACTTGGTCGAGTACCCGAATTCGTTTCATGGGTTTTACTGTTTTCCTGAGCTGAAGGAGTCTACCTTATTGATTGATAGAATGAAGGACTTCATCGAGAAGCAATCAGCTCCTCACTAATTAAATTGGTTGATGGAACTCCCCCTCTATCGAAATTGCATGTCTCAAGCTAGTGATTTTGATTTGATAAATGTAAGGAAGGTTTTGGTTTAGTGTATTTCGTTCTATTTTTCAACGACAAGCTGCATTCTTTTCGTTTATATATGGCCTTGGCTATATTGGATTTCAAGATTATTTCATGGCATAAAAACCTCCCAAAGAAGAAACTAAGAAGATCGAAGATGAAGATTCTTGCACGGATCACATAGTGCCCGCGAGTGATCGAAGATGAAGATTCTTTTCGTTTATTTTTGCTGCATCCAACTGATCTAAGACGACGACTTGCAATGACGAAAGAAGTGGCAAGAAGTTACGGCGCCTTGGCGTAGATTTGAAGGGATAAAACTCCCTTGAAATAGCTTCTTAATTTGGTGAAATTAAATTCCACAATTTTTTTTTTTTTCACTTCTCTTTGTTAAGAGATTGTATGATAGACGTAAACAAACGTTTTAAAGTCTTATGAATTAGCACTAATTTCCGTTTGAGAAGTCGCGATCGGTAGTATTTACTAGCTAGTTCATATATGCCATGTTTTCCATTATTGGTCTTTTTTTTTCCATTATTTTTGTGTTCGAAGAGATTGAAGAAATCAATCTCCATTATTTGGATGTGGCAAAGAGCCAAAGCCATGAATTTATCGTTATCTTCAAGTTGCAAATTGTGAAAGCTTCATGTCCTCAGAAATTAGAAAAGCAATCGTATAGAATTTTATGCTTAGCTATCAACGTCGTACCCATCTCTATTTCTAACTTCAGAATATCACATACATATATCATGCGTTATATCATGTCGTCTTCAACTAGGTGATGATTTAAGATTTAAAGATAACGTATGAAAAGCTGGTATTGCATTGCATGTTCATCAACCGATCGAACCTTATTCATTCACATTTACAATGAACAAGTATTAGCTAGCTCTTTTACAAAAAAAAAAAAAAAGTATTAGCTAGCTAGACCTCAACGTACTTTGCCGACAAGCACACAAAGACGGAGATCGAAACAACAAAGATGACCCGAAACCCTCCATCATCGCCGAACCTAATTCCATGGACGCTCCGGTTCTTCATCTTCATCCTCACCTTCGTCCTCAATACCGCTCGCCGCTCCAACGGCAACGTAAACCGCCCTATCATGAAAGTTTTCGATTCCAAGACACCCCCGTCAAACAAACCCGACGACGTCAGAACCACTGATGTAATGGCTGACCCCTCCCGCAATCTATGGTTCCGCCTCTTTGTCCCCACCACGGCCACCACCTCTTAGACTAAAACTACAAAGACAAAACACTTATCATAAACACATGTATATAAACAAGATTACAGAAACAGGCATTAGATCATGGCATCAGACATATAGCAACATATATGTACATGTACTGATATATACACAAGGAACAGAAGTAGTACCTTGCTCAATGTTGAGGGCAGCCATCAGGATGAAGAGAGGTGAGTAGGAGCTTCCAAAAGAGATCTTCTGCGCAGCACTCAAGTACCAAAGCTCTGATGGAGAGAGACAAGTTTTTGGCGTATGTTAGAGTGTGCACAGGGACCCATTTTATACTGCATTTTGGATAGCTCAAACTCTTAACCATCAAAAAGTTTGAGTTCCACACAAATACCACAATATTAGCCTATCTCTATTATCTTGTTATACAAGATAAT
>NC_020492.1:31220146-31221391 GCF_000184155.1 Fragaria vesca subsp. vesca | reverse complement strand
CAAGTAGAATATCATCAACATAAAGAAATGAGAAAATAAAATCTTTTCCCTCAGTCTTCATGTACACACACTCATCTAACCTTCGAATTTTTCCCTTTAAAAGCCAAAACTTCCAACCACTGCATCAAATTTTAAATACCATTGCCTAGATGTCTGCTTCAGACCATAAATCGATCTATTCAACTTACACACTAACTTCTCAGTTCCAGGTTCTATAAACCCTTCAGGTTGCTTCATGAAAATCTCCTCCTGTAGCTCACCATTCAAAAAAGCTGTTCTAACATCCATCTAGTGCAATTCCATAGTAAAGTGAGCTACCAAAGCCATAATCAATCTGAAAGCATCTTTTGTAGAAACAGGAGAATAAGTCTCATTGTAATCTATCCCTTCTTGCTGTGTAAACCCCTTAGCTACCAACCTAGCTTTAAATCTTTCTATACTTCCATCTGCATTGGTTTTGGTCTTATACACCCACTTACATCCTATGGCTTTAGCATTCTGAGGCAACTGAACTAGTTTCCAAACATCATTGGCTTCCATGGATTTTAATTCAGATATTCCTCCCATTTTTGAGAATTCAAGCTTTCAATAGCTTCTTTAAAAGTAGTGGGATCATCCAACTCACCAACATCAAACTCTATTTCCTGCAAATAAATCTGGTAGTCTACAGCTAGATTGGCTAAGGCTGACTTTCTCTCTCTCTGAGATCTTCTCAAAACAGGTTGTGGTGGTGCTACAACATTCTCAGCTGCATTTTCTACTGCTGGATTAGGCATTTCTTGAGCTACTGCATTTTGCACAACTGGAAATTCATTTTGGTTTGGCACTATGGCATCTGCATAATTCTCAGTCGAAGGTATGTGAATGGTTACAGTAGGCTCGGACACAACATGCATATCAACATCAGAAAAATCAGTCTCAACCAATTCTTCAAGCACAAAATCATCAAACTTATCAGTAAAAGCCATCTCATTCAAAAACACTGCTTTATTGGTTTCAATTGTTCTACTGGTATGGGAAGGGCAGTAGAATTTAAAACCTCTAGAATTCTCAGGGTAACCAATGAAAAAGGCTGAAATGGTTTTCGAATCCAATTTGGACTCTTTAGGATTGTAGGCTCTGGCTTCTGCTCTACACCCCCACACATGTGTATGCATCACACTAGGCTTTCTACCGTTCCACAATTCAAATGGTGTCTTTGTCACTGTCTTGGTTGGGGTTCTATTAGTGATGTAGTTGGCTGTT
>NC_020492.1:31213156-31216768 GCF_000184155.1 Fragaria vesca subsp. vesca | reverse complement strand
ATCGCTGGTTCAAGATTGTCAAGCTCCTTTAAATTGTGAATGCATACAAAAAGGTATGGAAAATCAATATGAGGACAAGAACGTCATCCTCATGATCGCGAATTTCAAAGATTCGGATCCTACTCTAGCTACCCATGACTTTGATGTCATCGGCTAGACATTGATTTTCGTTCCAAGTTATATGTACTAAGGCGTTGTATCGACGTCCTTTGTCTATTTGAGACCTCGATGTACTCACATTAGCAATAATGAATGCCTTGAGAATTTTTCGAAGTGAAACTATTCTCCTCTTATGGTTCATATTGATTTACAATGAAGATGTACACTTACATCGTCCTTAGAAACATGGCATATTGTGCCGATTTTGGTCCCTTCCTTTGAAGGTGACTCATGGCACTACATCCTCAAGGAGGATCGCCCACGTGTTTCCGGTTAAGTCTTCTACCCTATAGCGGATTTTTCATCATCAATTGTTCAACTAGGCTCATCCAAGCTCAGTGTGATGTCTTAAAATTGTCCGAAATTAAGGAGATAGTGGTTTTAAGTGTGCCTCGCACTACCGACCCTCCACGGACATGCCTGGTCATACTGACTTGGAGTTACCGAAAGCTTTTGATTTTGGATCCCCCTACGCTATTAAACCAATTGCCGTCTTGCAAAAGACGTTGAAGACTTATCAAAGCTGGAAAATTATCATCATAATCGGATCCTCTAGGTCCTCTGAGTTAGTTTATGTTTATGTTCATGTCAGGGAGCTTTTGCTAACTAGTCATGGAGTTTACGACCTTAGAACAATCGAAAGGACTTGGTTTTGATCATACACACGTCACTTTTGGCTAAGGCAAAAGCCTACACGCCACCTGCAAGCTTCGCAGCTTCGCACATGCCAAATCTGCAAAAAACAGCAATCTGTCTCTTCTGGACAGTCAACTTCGTTTGAGCTTTGTGAACAGCTCCGGACGAACCAGACAGTGAGCTTTATATCATTGGAAAGCTCTATGAGTCTAGTTTTCAGAACTTTTCACGGTTCGTCCATATCTATTTTAACGAAGAAGTTATGGCTGTTTTAGTGCGCAAAGGTCATTCTGCGCGGAAATTTTTATGCACTCTCGGGATTGCAGCTTTTCGTAGCTTCTTTCAATCCTTCTAAATGGTTCAAATAGAACTATTTACTCGCCTATCTACTCCTTGTAGTTATGTCTCATAGAGATATTGAGTGCTTCGCAGATAGTGGAACTATCCACAACATTCTAAGGAACTATGTTGAGCTTTAAAGACATTCATGCTAATGGTTTTCATTTGAAAACACATTGTGAGAATGAACAAGAATTATTTTGTGTATACCTCCTCATGAATGCGAACTGAAGCGCATCTTGGAGAAATTCATGAGTCAATCTAGTGAACTGTATGTCACTACGATTCGAATATCGAATCTCATGTTGTCGCCAAACATGATATTTGGGACACCGACTCATATAGGCTTTCGTTTGACCAAATTGGTTAACCTGGAAGAGATATAATGGTCCAAATTTTGAGAAATTCTCATGGACATCCATTCTTCCGCTCAAAACAAAGACATTCGAGATCTAGCATCACCATGAAGCATGGTGGTATGGTGGTGACCCGGGGGACATTGACGTCACCCGAACACGACTCCAACTTCCTGGAGGTCGTCCGGTTAATTCATCAAGCAATTGAGGTGCACCGGCTTTTCCTCGATGTCGCATTGGCCCCCTGTAATGCTCATTGCTCGTTTTGAAAGCCTATTCTTTAGCTAAATAAGGAGTGAGACCCTCCTACGCTAAATAACACAAAAGTGAACATTCTATTCTTACATCAAACTATGTAGATAGATACAACCAACTTGCGGACACCTTTTTATGCTTTATAGTGTTGGTTGACGTGTTAACACACTGGTCACGTGTTACACTATTATCTACTGCTTATACTGCTTATACTTCTACGGGCTCACTACCCATTCTTTAAAGAAGTTCATCAGGATGTAAGTTGAAGTGTCTTGTACCCCATGTTCAGACGCAATACGGTCTCACCGAGGCTACGACCAAGCAACTTTAACTTGTCGCTCGAACATTATTGATGCGCACCACTCTTTCTATTGCGTCTTGGGGCTATGCAATATTTGCATGCAGCTTTACTATTCATCTACGACCCACCATCATTGAATTTTGTTGTACTACAGCTCGTGACTGTGTACCAGGATTGACACGAAATTGCAATCCTTGAGCTCGGCAGGATTGAAACGGATCTCCAATCCTTGAGCTCGGCTAGATGTTATTTCTAGGTGCCAAATCGCATTGCCACTGCGTACAATGATGGGTCATTTGAGATGAATAAGTTTAGGTTGGATATGAACCTCCACCTATAATCCGCATATGTAGGAACCTTGTCAGGCGATCTCATTCACCGCTAAATTGTGGATTGTCACTTTGATGAGACAATATTCCCGCCGTTAGGGGGAGATAAGAACACAAGTGTTCAAGTGGAATGACATGAATTGTCGTGGTTTGTCCCTACTAAGTCTCATCTTGATCCCAAATGCTTATAGTGTTAAAGTGACGAGATCATATGCTGCAAATATGTCTGCAAGGATTGATGTCCTACAAAAGGACATGGCGCGACCAAAAAGTGTTGGTCTTGACGCCATCACCATGGATGGTGATATGGTGACGCCATATAGTGGCAAAATTGGTGTCACAAGGCCGTGCGGCTCCCTAAAAGGAGGGAGGCCCTTAGATTCGATATTGTCTTGCACTAGAACGAGCTTGGCACAACCTGATCCATTGATCAGTGATACTCAAATCCGTCTCATGAAGTCTGAATTGTGATTATCGTTGGGGGACGCCTCAATGTCAAATCCAATCCATATAGAGATCTCTACAAGTATTACACTAGTGTACATGAAGACGTGAGATAATGAGTCTACTATCGAACCACCATTCGTTGATGGATATCAACTTAGTTGATTGGCCTAATGGAAATATGCGATCCAGCATTAACAAAGAGATAGGTCATTGGGCAGGTGATGCCGACACCGCAAGCTAAACCCTATCAACTATGCCTTTGTTAGATAGCGTAGTTAGAGTAAGAGCTTAGACTCACCTTATGGCGCAAGGTCTTTCACTAACACGCACTGGGATCAACGACGATGAGATATGCTCCCGTAATGGATGTCATTGAACTCCACTACTTTGTTAGTTTGGTAGTTTCCGAATAACTGAACAAGCAGCCTATGAACGTGGTCATAATAACATCTCTATGGGATCAGGGATATACATGAAGATCTTAAACGGACTTCATTCATCCGAATCAAGTGGCTCCAAACCACAGGAGCATGCGTTTGCTAAATGTATTGAAACGCACATGGACTCTACTTGATTTGGAAGGGATATGGTGAATTATGCCTTTGCGTGTTCATTCCGGATTTACATGGACTCTTGATGGATCAAGAGATGCCAATATGTATCAACATCCGAAGAAAAAGATCTTGGGAAGACATGGTCTCGATAAGGCACTCGATGACTGTATTGATGATGATTTTCCATCAATCGGCTTAGGCGCTCTATAACTAGTGAGGCCTACATATACTCCCAT
>NC_020492.1:31209169-31213106 GCF_000184155.1 Fragaria vesca subsp. vesca | reverse complement strand
AGCTTCCAAAAGAGATCTTCTGCGCAGCACTCAAGTACCAAAGCTCTGATGGAGAGAGACAAGTTTTTGGCGTATGTTTGAGTGTGCACAGGGACCCCTTTTATACTGCATTTTGGATAGCTCAAACTCTTAACCATAAAAAAGTTTGAGTTCCACACAAATACCACAATATTAGCCTATCTCTATTATCTTGTTATACAAGATAATTCAAATGTATTTCATTGTTTATCTAACCATTTCATTTAGATAAACATATCATGATAATACAATTAATAATCTCACAATGTTCATTCTGTTATTCTATAGAAGTTGTTATATCTTAGGACTTATAATGCTAAGTCCATTCTAACACCACCACCAGACTCCCAGTGATAATATACTTCCATGGCGGGGGTTTCGTCTTCTTCTCAGCCAACTCAACCTTCTTCGAAGGCATCTGCAAACGCCTCTCCCTGAACCTCCGAGCCGTCGTCATCTCCGTCAACTACCGGCTAACGGCTTGCGCCTGAGCATCGCTACCCGGCTGCGTTCGAAGACTGTTTTGACGTTATGAAGTTTGTCGATACATCAAATTTCGAGGGCTTTTCGAGTAACGCTGACCTTAGCAAGTGTTTCCTTGCCGGAGACAGCGCCGGCGGCAACATGGCTCACCACCTGGCTGTCATGGCGGGTAAGCACGAGTTTTCTAGGATAAAATTGATTGGCATCATAGGGATACAACCGTTTTTTGGCGGGGAAGAGAGGACTGAATCAGAAACCAAGCTTAACAACAAGGCTTTGATACTCTCTCTGGAAATAACTGACTGGTACTGGAAGGCGTTTTTGCCGGTCGGGGAGGACCGAGATCACTCTGTGGTGAATGTATTCGGGCCCCGATCAGATGATGTTCTAGGGTTGAACTTTCCGGCGACGATCGTTTTCATTGGAGGGTTTGATCTATTAAAAGACGGGCAAAAGAGATACTGCGAGGGGTTGAAGAAAGCTGGAAAAGAAGTTTACATGGTGGAGTACCCGAAAGCATTTCATGGTTTTTACTGTTTTCCTCAGCTGAAGGAGTGGTCTTTATTAGTTGAGGTGCTGAAGGACTTTATTGAGAAGCAATTGGATGCTCACTAACATCGATTTGTTTCTTTGTTTGTTCAACAATGGCAAATATATAACGAACCTGTTTTACCATTCTCAATAAAACAAAACCATGTATTTTTCAGCATGCCAATGACTCGTATCCAAGACCAATGAATGCAAGCATGTCAAAAGTTCATAGCAGCTTCATACTAAATTAATTGGAAAATGTTAAAGAAAAATAAGATACTTCATATATTCCACCCATGCCAAAAGATAACTGTTTAGTGATTAGGAAAACCATACACAACTATGTTGGTTAACATATTTCCACCAACAAAAGCCACAAAACATTGTTATTCGATCACTAGCCTAAAAACCTGAAAAACAAAATACCAAACCAACCAATTTGGTTGTTTCAATCAACTCATTTGAAATGCTTTTACCTAAACTTGGCTTGATTGTACGTAGCACTTGGGGTCATGGCCACGGAAAAGGTTCTGAATACGTAAAGTGTGGACAATCAAAGAAGAGATTATCATGTTCATCATTTGATTCTTCTATGATATATTGCAGACCATCAGATGATGGTAATAACAAAGGCTTACCAATTTTTTGTTGAATGCTCGTTTGATCAAGATAAGGCACTGATGGAGGTCCAAAATCAACTGCATCACCTGGTCGAACGCTCTTTCCACAAGAATGTGTTTTTGTTTGTGCTCTACCATCAAGTGAATGCACAATATATTCTTGACTCGGAAATTGCATACCATATTGTTGATCAGAACATGCCTCGTCGGTGCATACCGTTGAATTTGATGTGATGCCCTCAATAGATTGCATAAACTTTTGGTTTGGAAATTGCACGCCATACATTTGATCTGATGCTTCTTCTTTACATACTATGGATTTTGATGTGATATCAACTGGATGCAGCTTATGATGGGAGATTGGCACTTTACCGTTTTGATCAAGACATTGCAGTGCTGAAGAAGATCCACTAGTCTGTAGCGAAGGAAATATGTTTGCATAACCATCCTTATAACTCATAACGACCGGTTGAAGCATGTTATTGTCAAGTGCAGCAACCCCCGGGTAAGATGTATAATGATATGCAAAAGTAGGATATGCCCCGTCAAACTCCAATGGTGGATGAGCAATGGTGTGTGTGTATTCTTCTTCAGACTCCGTTGTTTGAGTGTCATCAACTTGACCGTTCATCTCCATCTCCGTGTCATCTGTTATTGACATAGAGATATGTTCTTCACCAGGATCTACTGCATGATTTCGAGTCTGGATTTTGTTCTTGTTATTAGCTTTCTTATAAATTCTACAGAGCACCCAGTTATCCAACTGCACAACAACCATAAGTAAAAAATTTGTAAGGAACACATATGAAGTATTACTAAAGAGTAATTAAAACAAAGGCTTAATATATTATGTAATAAAAAAGAAGGCAATATGAAACTCATACATACCCTCATGTCATTTCCAGTCCTTTTGGCAGTACGTGAATCAGGGACTCGGTACTCATGCATGATCCAATTGGTCTTTTTTCCCTTTGGAGGTTTGCCTCTGTAGAAAACGAGAGCTTTTCTAAAACCAACCTCTATATTACCAGACTTTATTGATTTGTCTGCTCCTGTAGCCTTCCAATAACCATCGCCAGCTGCCCTATTTGGTCGTTGACCATTGCGATACTTACGGTCTCTTGGAGTAAAGAAGTACCATTCTTTTTCTCCATAAGTATCATATTTGCCTGTTAAAAGAGCAGAGCAGATAGTTAAAGTATAAATGAGAGTGTATTGAAAGATTCTTAGGTTAGGCAGCTAACAAGGCTATAGCACAACAATACACTAGAAAAATAATCATAAAGTATGCCATATCTATATCATATATGGAAAATCCTGTAAAAAGGAAAAGAGTCTATCATGACAAATGATTATGAGATGAGCATAGCATCTAAACCCTTAACGGAAGAAAATTAAACAAAACTAAAGGAAGACAGCCAACAGCTAGTACATTATCACATCTAAAATTTGATTGAAAAGAAAACTTATATACATTCTGATTATATATCACATAGGCCTAGAAGGTGTACACAGAAGCAATGATCCAAAACACAATGACAACAATTTTCAGCATGCTTGTTTAAAATTAATATAGTGAAATTGTTATGAAAAATTCTGGAACTGATCGATGAACCTGCTCATATGCTGGTATATATATAAATTCAATTGTAAGAACTAAGAAGTAACAAGTCGTGTTCCACTACGCAAGTAATGTTTAATAGCATCATCGATCTAAAGTTCATATATATATAACAAAAGCTAGAGACTTTCCTGAAACTTGTTCATAACATATCTCATGGATTAGGGTTAGGGTTTACCAGCAAGCGTCTCAGGATTGTAGCGGTAGAGATTAACTTCCATAATCTTGTTGGGAGGCAATGGCTCGTCCATGATCTTTTTCTGCAGGTAATACCGCACAAGTTCTTCATCACGAGGGTTGAACCTATATCCAGCTGGAAAGCTGCTAAGAAAAGCATCCTGCTGCTTCTTCTGATTGTTGTTAAAGTTGTTCAGCTCCTCTTCCTCATCGGAGAAGCGATGATGATCAACCGATGAGGCACCATTATTATGGGCAACATGATGATGAGTACGAGCTGCTGCTTCATGTGGATTTTTTTGCAGTGGCTTAGGACTAGGGCTACCACTGTCAGCAGTAGCTTCGGTAACAGAATTCGAAGCCTTGGGATGCGGATGACTTTGTTGAACAGGAGGCTCCATAGTTGGACTCTTTGAGGGAGAAGACATTGACGGAGACGCAAGTCTCTCTCTCTCTCTCTCTCTCNCTNTCTCTCTNTCTCTCTCGT
>NC_020492.1:31195522-31208874 GCF_000184155.1 Fragaria vesca subsp. vesca | reverse complement strand
GACGGACGACGAGTACTCTCTCTCTCTCTCTCTCTCTCTCTCTCTCTCTCTCTCGTTGAGATATTCTTTGGACTCTACACGAGTTTAAGTCAGAAACGAATTTAAATGGAAGTCCTCAGAAGATGGGATACACCTGATTTTTAGTTGGAGAGTTCAGTTGAGATAGGATTAGACTACTGTTAAGTATTTATGATAACTATCATGTTAATAAATTTGAAACTATCTTCTAAAGGTTTACCTTTATCTGATAGCTTTTGTTGTTGCTAAATTATATATTTCTTTTTTATTACAAAACAATCATCATATTTCGATTATGATTTTTTCTTGTGACATGGAGGCCAAGGCCAGAGGGAAAATCTCAACTCAACACATAAATTGGCTTAGACAAGCATAAAAGATATGCCTCATGCCCTCAAGGCACAGGAGAATACATGGAGGGGGAATAACAACAACGAACTTGCAGCAAAAGCATCAATCTCATAATCAGATTCAGTAATCCAATACTTTATTCAGGACGTAAACAGTACATAGTTGATTTATTTATTTATTTTTTCATTTATTCTCTGTATATTGCAGACACATGTATACAGGAATCAACAACTTGAAAGCTAAATCAAAAACACCAACTGAAATCTTCTCTGGTTCTTAGACTAGAACTTGTTTTACCATCACTAACTTTATTTCAAATACCTAAACTGCATGTAGTGCACGACTCAGAAGCTGATGAAACTCTTTTCCTTCAAGCTTTCAACTGTTTCCTTGAGGCTAATGTCTAACGGAACAAATTCAATACCCAAGCTCTTTGCCTTTTCCTTGGACACCTGATATGTCGGGACAAGAGGTTTATCATCTGAACATCTGCCAAAGCCAAATGAAAGGGAGAACACTAGTGTGTTAGTTTAGAGGAGATTACCAAGCATCGATTTTATACAACAGTGGCAGAAATCATTCATAGGATCAAACCCCTTAATTATAATATATTAGCACAACAGACCTGCTAGATTTTTTTTTTTAATTAATCTGAAGGAAAATATATTAAGTGCACCAACAAAGAATCATTCTAGAATTCTACATTATTTTATTGTACTGTAACTTCTACGTCTTTTAAATCCATTAAATAGTGCAACTCAGCAACAAATGTACTTGTAATCATAGAGGTCATCAATGACACAAGCTATCCTGCACTTAACAAAGTACATCCATAGGCAGAAAAAGTGTAGCTAGAGCAACTTGACAAAGAGACTATGGAGTAAATTTTGAGCAAGTCAAACCATTTACATGTGATGATACTATATCAAATCCTACTCACTAATACAAGAATCTATAGCTAAATGCCTCTTCGATTAATCCTCTTCAACTCTGGCCTGTTTCCACAAGTTGGAATATAAATGAACTGAGAAACTAAAATATATCTTGACAATGGATGTAATTCAAGAAGCAACAGATAAGGATCAACAAAAACCCTAGCCTTCATGAATTTATGCATTCACTGCTAAACCATATTCACAACATCAACAACATAAAAAACAGAAAAAGGAAGGTCATGTGTGAGGAAGCAAGAGTGTCACGAAAAGAACCTATATTTCAGAGATGTATTAAAAACAAGTTACATACGAATGTTTTAAATAATCAATTCCGATTAAATGAAGGAACACATGTAATTATATCTGAATCATGGGACCATGTTTACATGGAAATGAAGCAACAATTGCTAAATTAGCTGGAAAATAAAAACTTACTTTTCCGGAAGTTGCAAATCAGGGTACAGCTCATGTAAAATTTGCACAACTTCTGAAAAGTGTGCAACTCTCTCGACTAAACAATATCTTCCACTAGCCGAAGGATTCTCAAATGCTTGAACATGTGCATTGGCAACATCTTTGACATTAATCCATCCAAAACTTGCATTAGGATATGTTCGAGCTCCTGCATGGAACAAAATGGGTAAACATTCTGCTAGTTGATGTTACACTGGCACTTACAACCATTTGCTAATATACATAATGAACACTATGCAAATAACTATATCCTATGAGTTTCAAAATAAGTTTCGTAACTAACATAACTTGAATATATTTCTTGAGATGTATAGTACACAAGAATGGGGCTCAAAGCCCACCACCAGAACAGCATTTTCACTCAACATGAAGAAGCATCAATTATATTAACATATATCTATATATATATACAAAGCTGATTAGGTGCGGACGTCCGCACCAAAGTTTTGGTTGCGGATTTCCATTTTTGCACCACTTCCCGATCGAATTTCCTCAAACTTCCTTCTAGACATATCTAGATCATCTTATGTAGATCATCTCTGCAAAATTTCTGCCAATTTGGTGATCGTTAAGGCCCTCAAAATCGAAAAACAAATCGACGGCCTGTATTCTGTCCGGTTCAGGTATATAACAGAAAAACGCAAGTTTGAGGGTCTTAACGATCACCAAATTGGCTGAAATTTTGCACAGATGATCTACACAAGATGATCTAGATATGTTTAGAAGGAAGTTTGAGGAAATTCGATCGGGAAGTGGTGCAAAAAATGGAAATCCGCACCAAAAAACTTTGGTGCGAACGTCCGCACCTGAACAGCTTTTGTGTGTGTATATATATATAGATTTTCTTAGGTGCGGATGTCCGCATTTATTCTTACGGTGCGGATTTCCACTTTACACTCACTTTTCAATCAAACTTTCACATCTCCACCGTCTAGTATTTTGATACTAATGTATAGATCATCTCTGCAAAATTTCAGCCAATTTAGTTATCATTAAGGCACTCAAAACTACGTTTTTCTGTTATAAACATGAACGGTTCAAGTTCGATAAAATTATGTTCATCCATTGGTTTAATCAAGTTTGAGTGCCTTAATGATAATCAAATTGGCTAAAATTTTGCAGAGATGATCTATACATTAGTATCTAAAGACTAGACAGTGGAGATGTGAAAATTCGATTGAAAAGTGTGTAAAGTGGAAATCCGCACCATAAAAATAAATGCGGACATCCGCACTTGAGAAAATCTGTGTGTGTGTATATATATAAAATTCTCATTAACATGTTTTTTGATCCTTCTCCCATCTGGTGCACAAAATGGAAGAGGCCAACATTCCTTTCACAGCTCATCCACCGTTAGAGGTTGCAGAAGTTAGTTAGCTAGGGACTGACATGCAGGCACACTAGGTTAATCAAATTAAAGAGAAAAGAATCATGGAAGACACAGCTAGCCTGGGAATTGAACTTTGCTCAGGTGTGTCAAGTTTACATAACCCCCTCCTTCCTGTCTCTCTGGGGGCATGATATTCTGGTTGCTAGGCCATTTCTGGTGCTTTTAGTTTGTGCATGTGTGTTTGCAAGTTCTCTGTGCTTTCTGAGACTTCTCACCCCACAGAGAAAAAACAAAATGATGACAAACCCAGATATAAGAATATGAAATGTTACCCTTAATAACATTCAGAACTGCAGCAGCACTTGTATTTAGCGTTGGCTGTAATAGAGGACCAATAACCATTGCAGGATTAATGGTAACCATGTCAATTCCCTTCTCCTTTACAAATTTCCAGGCAGCATCCTCTGCCAAAGTCTTTGAAAGCACATACCATAGCTGCCAGAAATGGAGGGAAAAGAAAGAATTAAATTAATAATTACTCATTACCTTGGTCATTTTTCGAGATAGCATTCCCTATATAAGCCCATAAGCCCATAAGCCAATACAAATAAACTATGACCAGGCAGTCAAATGCACGATATGAGAATGTCTGGTACCCCACATGATTGACCTTAAGATAATAGATGGCTTCAAGGACGAAACAGAATACCTAAATGTTTAATCGCTAGATTACTATTATGGGTGTAGGAGTCACACATTAGAATCACCTGAACTCTTAAGAAGTAACCATTAATCAGCAAGGAAGCCTCATTACTCAAATTCAGCAAGTGCAAGTAATGCAGTCAATTATAAGGTTTCAGATATTACAGGTCAGTAACATATAGCACAAGGCAACATAATAGACAGAAGAATTAAGATGAAAAGACATGTTACAGCATTAAAATAAACTTTTATGGTTAATACAAATGCCTTTTCAAATTTAAGATAACTTGAAGTTTCTCCCCTACATTGGAACTTAATAATAACTCCAGCTTGTCTCTGTATGGCTAACTCCAGATGAAAGACAATAAGCCCCTTTTGCCACATGTGAATGGTGCATACATAGAAAGATACACACACAAGGAGACACACCCTACATTGGAACTTAATAATAACTCCAGCTTGTCTCTGTATGGCTAACTCCAGATGAAAGAAAATAATCCCCTTTTGCCACATGTGAATGGTGCATACATAGGAAGATACACACACAAGGAGACACACCCTTGTTTATTTAACAGGGTCAGCTAAGCCCCTAATTAGGTGGAAAAAAAAAATTGCACCTTTTCCATCTAACTAATACATGCATGCATAAATACACAGCCCAGTAGCATCACATCACTAGCCATAGTTGTAATGCCTAAGCCCTCCAGCTGTGATGTGTGGAAACCCTACTGGTGTGATGCTAGTAGTTCTATCCTATTCCCCTACGGGTGGGATGATAATATCTTTGACATGATCATATATGTTAGAAAAGCTTGGTCTTGAGAAATGTGCCAAAAATGTGAAATTTCCTATTATGTTCTCCATTGTACACATTCCTGAGCCCCCATTTATAGAATAATAAAAGCTACTTGCATATTATGAATAGACCTATTCTTCATTCATACACAAGAAAATTATACATCTCAGGGAATGGAAACCAATTCCAACAACTGATACTCATTTCCCTCCATATTATCACAAGAAATGATGCATACCTTCTGTTCCTTACAGACACCTGGATCAGTAAACCATGTCTCATCAACAACTACATCAGGAGTTCGAGGCTTTCCATTATATGCAACTGCGGCTATAGAAGATGTTAAAACCACCCGTTTGATAGATGGGGATTTTGAACACGAGTTCAGAACATTAAGTGTTCCCTTTACTGCAGGATCAAGTAGTTCTGCCTGAACGAGGCAACAATTATGTAACAGTTAGATAATTATGTAACAGTTATAAACAAAACAACCCATCTTACTATTCGTCAATCCAAGAAACAAAGGGGGCCCTTTCCACAATGATATCATTATAAATAAAAAAGACTTCTTAGGAGCTCTGTCTTTTACAGGTTAACTCCTGCATCACAGGAAGCTTAGATTGGAAAGATGCAAGAGGTCCTAATATTAGAATGTCTAAGGAATGTCATTTTGAAATATAAGGGTCCTAATATTTCAAAGTATTAGAATGTCATTGAAAATGTATTCTAACCCTTGGTTGCTTAATTAATGATAGTAGAAAAAAATAATTCAAACAAAAAATAAATTAACAAAAAGCAGGTAGGACTTGCAGCTCAAATGTAATTTTTAGAAAAAACCAAAAAACCAGAGGCCAAGACCTTAGCCTGCTGCCATATTGAAAACACAATGAGGATGGAAAACAAATCTTAGCATGCTGTTGAAAAAGATGTATTTATTATGGAAAGATCAATCCCGTTTCTCTTATATTCATTGGTACACTAAACATTGACCTCCAGCAACATTTGATTCACGGTCCAAGAGATTCTAAAATACTAGTTCGCATTATGAGCTGTTGATAAGAGAAGGCATGTCCACAAGGGCAGAACCACATAGGCTAGGGGGCACCTGTCCCCTTGAAATTTAAAAGATCCCTCTTATAGATGTCTTTATACTCCTTCATAGTCTTTCTATTTTTCCCCCAAATATAAATTTCATTACTTGCACAATTTACCAATTTGAAGATTAGATGAGATAACGTTACTGAAATTAGTTTTCAACATATCAAGAGGCTATGTACTTTTGGCCAAGAATATACAGAAATGGTAAATTCTAAAATCAATGCATGAGCAAATAACCTGATTGTGGGAAAAAAAAAAATACATTCAATTTGCATTTGTATTAAGATGAATTTATCATACATGCATATTTGGTTGCATTATCAATAGTCTGTTGGTAATTACTACTTAGTACTAGTTATAATAGTCCAGATGGAACAAAAAGGGTTTCCATGACATGGGAAATGAAAACTACTTTTCCTCAGATGGATTGTGAAAAAGGGATCATCTAATTATGAGCATATCTGCCTGCTCTGATCCCGAAATTATTTGGTCTGGAAGATTTTAATAATTTATAATTTATAATTGACTCTAAATAAAACAAGAAAAAGCCTTATACCTTCTAATGTTTAAATGGAAATCTGAAGGACATAAAAGCCAAAGTATAAGGGGAGAACCTTTGGGTCTGTCACATCATGATAAAAGGGAGACGCAGTGTGGAAAACACATTCACAGCCCTCAACACCAGAATCAAAAGAACCTTCTTCTAATAGATCTGCTTTAAAAAAGTGAAGTCTCTCCTTAGCTCCATCAAATGCAAGCAAGTGCTCCGTCTTTGTTGGATCATCTGTGTGAAATTACAACATTAGGACTAAAATAGACATGGACTCAGTGTCACTGAATAGCAGAGGAATATGCAAAATTTGAGAATGCAGGAAAAGGATGATAAGATTTGGGGACTTGATGATTCAGCCCACTATTGATTTACCAAGGCAAGTAGAAAACAAGAAATCATAACAATGTAATTGGATTCCTATTGATAGTTTTTGGTGCCAATAAGAAAGGAATATTCCAAATCCTAATTGATAATTGATTGCCTTTGAGCCTCATTACTTAAACAAAAGAAAAGACTCAAACAGGGAGTCTCATTGACGCTATTATTGTGCCTGTTAGGAGAGACAAGCACGAGTGGCTGGCTACAGTACATTCCGCTTCAATGAGAGAAGACGCAATAACACTTAAGGTATGAGTGAAAGCAATTGAGAGAGAGGCAATAGAGTTTTTCCGTCTTTTGGTCTTGATTTGTTAGTTGTTCATCAAATCTCATGTTCAAGGCTTGGTAGACACCAATACAGTGGAAGAGATTGTTGATCCTAACCTGTTGGACACTATAAATTTTATCCGACCACTTATTTCTGGTGTTGGTTATCTCTGCATTTAATAATCTTGGATTGATGAGTTAGTTCTTTTTGTTCTGCTTTTTGCTTCCAATTCTAGCCGACCACAACAAAGATACCAAATAAACTAAGAAGGACCACAACAAAGATACCAAATTAACTAAGAAGGGTCGATTCATGTCACGACTTTAAAGTCAGAATCAAGCTGAGCATGTGATTTAGATACATGCAATCTGAACTCAATCAACGTGCTGGTTTTGCTTTGCAAGGGGAATATGTCATTTTTTTTGGGATAGCATGGGAACATGTCATGGCCCGGCTAAAAAGTAAGCATGCAAACCGCCCTAGCACAACAGAATTCGGTTTTCTCAAATTTGGGAAATTTGGGACACAGAAGTAGCAAATAACATGACTTGATGATTCAATTCATATCATGATGATTGAAATCAAAACCTGAAACCCAATTCCAACATCTAGGCCCCTAAATAGACCACAAACCCAATACAGAAAGCATCAAAATTTTCAATCCAGAGGCATAATCTGAAAGAGGGTCGTTGTTGTTGGATGCATTAATCAAATCAAACAAAGCAGAATGAAAACTATCACAAAGGATTGGCTGATCAAGACAATGGGAAAAAAGAAAAACTGACTTGGGTTGCGAACAGAGGCCTTGACAGTGTAGCCGCGTTGGAGGAGCAGCTTGACGAGCCATGAAGCAATGTAACCGGAAGCACCGGTGACGCAGACGACCTTGCTCATTTTCTCTCTGCCGGAAATTCACACTTGGTTGTTGGGTTGCTTTAGATCACCTCCTCTCCTTTATATCAGAATTTGATCTTGCTTTATGCCTTCTGCGGTCGCCACTTGGCTCACACGCCCAATGAGTCGCACACTAATATTTCCTTTTACTCTTAATTTTGGCCTCTTTTTTTTTCTTTTTTCTTTTTTTTTTTAATAGAGAGTTTCTATTTATACCTCCTTCCTTTTTACTTAATATGCTAACTAGACCTCCTTAATTTACCTAAACTGTCATTGATCTCTAACTTTTCCACTGTGTTGTTTAGTTCTTTTGAGAAAGAATTTCACTGCTTCTAATTATCCTCGGTGTCAAGTGAACAGAATTCCACCGCAAAATGCAACTATGGCAAACAAGACTGAGATTTTATGGAAACAAGAAAAATTAGAGGTGCTCCTTATCTAAAAAAAGAACTTACAAATTTAAAAATTACTCGAGCAAACACATACGAAGCAATCTAGCTTGCTCCTGATGATGGGCTTTATATAAATAAGTACCATCAATTTCTTTACACATGGTGTTTTTTTTTTCTCATGTTTCTGAGAAGAAGATTTTCTGAGATTTTTTATGGAAAAACAAAAAATTCAAAATCATGATTTGCCTCTTCATAATTTAATTGTCACTTTTTTCCATATTTTTGTTCATGGACTAGGGTTCAATGTTGAAGGAGATCGATGGTGAAATTATGTTTGAAAGATCATATAAACTTGATTCAATCCTTGTTTGAACATGGCAAAAGAATTTGCTGGAAATGTGATGTGTTAATTCTATCTTTGTTGTCTCTATTTGTCATTTCATATAAGTTAACAAAGTCAACCACTATTTGAAAATAAGTAGAAATTTCATTTTTAATAACCGGGAGTATAACTCAATTACAAAACAAGGTCGTCGTCGGGTTGCAGATCGGGATCTCGAAATCTCTCGTTTCAACCATGAGCGCTTATTGCATACCAAGAGAGGATTTGGACCCAGAGGATCGTCGACGGTGGGAGAGGCCACATAGATTTGCAGGGTTTCTGGGATAGGGGTCTTATCCTTGTTGATGCTCTAGAATTTGTTAGATTCATTCGACATAAAAATAAACTGCAAAGAAAACCTAGGCCTACAGTGGAAGAACAAAAGCGAAACTACAGGCGATGGCTCCCTCGCCAAATTCGTGTATGTTCTAATCATGACCTTACTTCTGTTGATACTAATGACTCGTGCACAACCTTCTACTAGTTTTGCCTTCACGAGTTGCAATTGTTGTGGTATCACCCACTAGGGTCGACATTGTCCAAACCGTGTGCAACGTGCTCTTGATAGTGAACCAGAATCTGCTCTAAGTTCATGCTAGACCTAAGATTATTCCCAAGTCTCACCCTATGTAAGCTGTGTTTGTTATGTTTAGCGACTTGTGAACTGTGTTAAATCTCCGACCAGTCCTTCGCAGTACTAGGTATTTAATGTCAATGGTAATGGTTCTTGTGTAAACCTTGACTTTCTCTTATTATTGTGTGATTTCTGAACAAGGTCGTCGTCGTCTGTCTGTAATTTGATGTTCCGTTTGACTGTAATCTTCTACTCCTTTAACTTTATTGAGACTAGGATGGATGTTTTTTGGGGATTGAAACAGTGGTTTCAATTCTTAACGTATTGGACAGAAAATATAAAAAAAACAAATACAACAGTTTGTTTACCTAGTGAAACCTCAATTTGAGAAAAAACACTAGCCATGAAAAATATTTTTCTTACTTCGGAACTCCTTAACCATGTGAAAGAGGAGCGCCAACCCATACCAATCCCTAGCTAGTTGGTCAGCGCAAATTCCACCTCGTCGGGTGGCAGCCTTGCCTGGGCAGTTGTTTTGGCTTCGCTGATGCTTGATTTCGTTGTCGGACGAGATTTCTCTATGCCTTTTAGTCTCTTGCAGGAGTTTGGCTCAAGGATAGACGAAGGATCCATATCTGTTGGTTTTTGTGCTAGCCTGGGGGTGGTCGTCTTTTGTTTTACCTTTAGAACTGTGGCACGGCAGGGGTCGTCGGATGAGTGGGTCAGTGACGTGGATCGATCGTGGGTCGCCGGCTAGCCTTTGACGAGGCTGGTTGGAACTTGACGTGGATGCATTATAGGTTTTTGCGATGGCTCGTGGAGGTTTTACGCGATTGTGGCTTTACCGACAAATCTACGACGTTGGAGGTCGGAGACGACAGAGGTGAGAAGGGTAATATATCAGGCCTTCAGCAGATACTGGGCTAGGCCTCTGTTGGAGGATGTTTGGGCCTCCAGTGAGTTAGAGCTCGCCATTTGGGCCTTAACCTTTTCTAGCCCTTCGGCGATTCTAGGGGTTTTTCACCTATTCCAAGGTTCGATAGGGGTTGGCGAGCCCTGACATTAAGGGCAAGGAGACTTTTCCTTGTTCTTACGTCTTTGATCCTTCAATCACATACACAAGAAGTTCAACTCAACACGGAACAGTTGAACTTCAACCTTTTCACTATCAATAATATTTTGCGGCATAAGCAATATTCCTTAAGAAAAATACGTGCAAAAGGGTATCTTCAACTTTGGTCGGAGCACGTTTATATATTGAGCATATGCGTCCACACAAAACGCAGCCTAGTCTTCATTAGTTTCTTAATAGGAAAATAAGTCCATTAATTCAAGATTTATGATATCAATGAGATCAAATAAAATCAATCATATAATCAATTTATATTGACTAAACACTTAATATCACATGATTCCTAATCATATTAGGATCCTTTCCTTTCATAACTAATACACAAGCCGTAATAGGCTTCTTCCCATGTACATATCATATTTAATTAAACATAGATACATATATATCTATATATATGTCCTAGTGAATATAGACTTGCAATGCACACACCAATCTGAGAGTTTAACCAAATCAAATCAAATCATATATATAATGCACCAATGCTCATCAATCAAATATTTAATCAAATACAAAATATACAAATCAGAACTTCCTTGCTCACACTTTCTCTATTTTGTATAGGGATTCTCACACTTTCTCTATTTTGTATAGGGATGCCAATAACATCATATACCAATAAACTTATCAGAAAACATAGGAAAAACTTAACCCGTGTTATTTGTTCATGTTTTACTGCATAAGGATTTCTCATAGCCATAATATTGCTAGTCCATTCGATAAAGGTGAATGCTGATCGATGGGCTTAGCTAAAAGCATGAGCAGCATTATCAAACCTGACAAGAAGTCTACATGTCTCTACATATCTAGGAACTACAGGACCATGCACAGAGCTACTTGCTATTTATTCCCTCAAATGAGAAGAACAAAATCTTTTGGTGCGAACCGTGTGATCTCATTTCATATTTATGCAAGCTAGCTCCCCCATTACATATAAGCTCCCAATGCTTGAGAAAATGGCATCCCCTACTTTATAGCTTAGCGGGAAATAGAAAACAAAGGAGTAATGCTAGGTGAACCATTTTTTAAGGAACCACCTAGAGACCACCTTACGTGGCAGCTGACATGGCAATGACATATCATCAAACCATGATTTCTTATGTTTGATATTCAACTTTTTTCTTAATTACCAAAATTTATTTTATTTTTACTTTCTTGATTAATATCTTTTAAACCCTAATCTCTCTCTTAGATCTAATATGTTTCTGCTTCCTGACGTCGTTTGTTTTCTTTTCTCTCCTCCTCTCACATTGGATTTGAATTAGATACGAATAGGTAGTTTGGAATTAGGGTTTACGGAGAATTGGATTTGAATTAGGATTCATCATGTATATTTGTTTGATGCTAGAAAATTGATTTGATGCAGGTAGCACAAGCGATCTTGTTCGACAGCAAATGGTGACCAAGAGTAGATATCAGACTAATTCCAATTGAACTTTGGATGTTTAATGAGTGTTTTATAGTAGTTAAGATGGAGAAGTGGTTCTTCAACTTTGTAGTATTCCGCTTTACTGATATTTAACTCACATTTTGTTGAAGTCTTTTTGATAATATTCTGCATACATATCTCTATATATCTTAGATGAACATTGATCATGATTCATGAAGCGTACATTCCAACATGAGTTATTTACACTACATGAGATTGATAAATATTGATACGAATTGTAATATGAATTAATAATTGTACATATTTCAGTTGGATTTCTATCTGATTCTCTTTACGGGAGAGATTATTCGACAACATGTCTGTGTGATCGAGGTTGTGTCCAGGATTTAGAACAGACATGGAATAAATTTGACAACGAGCAGATTTGAAGTAGAATCAAATCAGCTAGTTATAGTTTGTTTTTGCTTACTTATTTTGGGTGTCATGAACTTACCTTGTTTTGGCGAATATATTCAAAGATATATAAAAAAAGGATTGATTTAAAGTAAAACAACAACTCTGATGAAGGATTAATGATAGAGACAAAGAGATAGCAAGAGAATCATCATCTTATTCATTGATAGGAGCCCTTTATATAGGGAATTACACAATACCAATATGGTAAGGATATGAATACATAGATCTAGTCTAACTACATATCCTATTGGCATAAGGCCAAGGCACACATAGAGAATATCCTAGAACACCTCCCCCTTGTGCCGCGCGCTGATATGCCGATGGTGCTGATCTGTTGCCTCGTCAAAAACCTCGTCAAATCACAAAAACCCTGTGGGAGAAAAACTGAACCTTGATCGTAGTAGAAAAAGAGTACAACACACCCTTCACATTTGATAGTGACATGTATGTATGTGCTAGACTCCCCCTGAAGTTCGCACCTCCCCCTGATCTTTACATCAATCATAGGGCTCTTCCTGATTCTTACTAATCACGGAAGTTTCAAAAACTTAGCATGTCAATGCTTTTTAACATGTCTTCAAATGTGGCATTGGACAATGATTAACTAAATCATGCCGTATTGTCCTCAAATAATCTTTTACACTTAGATCTTGAGGAGAAGGTCGCTTGTGAACTGAAAACATAAGTTCGTGCAGGAAATCAGGTTTCCGCGCAGCATGACCTTCAATTACTAGAATAGTCGTAACTTCCTCTAGGAAATACATATGAACGAACCGTAAACGATTTTGGAAACTAGACTCATTTAGCTTTCCAACCGTATATTACACACATTCTGGTTCATCAGGAGCTGTTCACAAAGTCCCGTCGAAGTTGACTGTTTTGCCAAAATCAGATTCTCGGACAGATTCGTCCTACTTTACGAAAACGGCCATAACTCACTCAATATGATAGGTATGATCAAATGGTTGGTGTCTCTGGAAAGTAGACACATAGACCTTTCCAATGGTACCAATTTCACCATTTTCCAGTGAGTGAGATTTCCTATAGGTCCCGTGGAAGTTGACCTACAAAACTTGGTAGATTCTGATTTCGCTTTTGATGTGTCTTTCTTATGTAGGGATAGAATAAGCCTCAACCTTTCATACCATTAAGTATTGAAAAGGAGTTACTGCCATTACATTGGCGTTGCGTGGGCGCATAGCTACACTTAGCTTTACAACTTTTCATAGCGA
>NC_020492.1:31193323-31194993 GCF_000184155.1 Fragaria vesca subsp. vesca | reverse complement strand
TTTGCCACTATATGGCGTCACCATATCCACCATCCATGGTGATGGCGTCAAGACCAACTACTTTTTGGTCGCCGCCATGTCCTTTTGTAGGACATCAATCCTTGCAGACATATTTGCAGCATGTGATCTCGTCACTTTAACATTATAAGCATTTGGGATCAAGATGAGACTTAGTGGGACAAACCACGACAATTCACGTCGTTCCACTTGAACACTTGTGTTCTTATCTCCCCCTAACGGCGGGAATATTTTCTCATCAAAGTGACAATCCGCAATTTAGCGGTGAATGAGATCGCCTGACAAGGTTCCTACATATGCAGATTATAGGTGGAGGTTCATATCCAACCTAAACTTATTCATCTCAAAATGACCCATCATTGTACGCAATGGCAATGCGATTTGGCACCTAGAAATAACATCTAGCGGAGCTCAAGGATTGGAGATCCGTTTCAATCCTGCCGAGCTTAAGGATTGCAATTTCATGTCAATCCTGGTACATAGTCACGAGCTGGTACAACAAAATTCAATGATGGTGGGTCGTACATGAATAGTAAAGCTGCATGCAAATATTGCATAGCCCCAAGACGCAATAGAAAGAGTGGTGCGCATCAATAATGTTCGAGCGACAAGCTAAAGTTGCTTGGTCGTAGCCTCGGTGAGACCGTATTGCGTGTGAACATGGGGTACTGGACACTTCAACTTACATCCCGATGAACTTTTTTAAAGAATGGGTAGTGAGCCCGTAGAAGTATAAGTAGCATAAGCAGTAGATAATAGTGTAACACGTGACCAGTGTGCTAACACTTCAACCAACACCATAAAGCATAAAAGATGTCCGCAAGTTGGTTGTATCTATCTACATAATTTTATGTAAGAATATAATGTTCACTTTTGTGCTATTTAGCATAGGAGGGTCTCACTCCTAATTTAGCTAAAGAATAGGCTTTCAAAAAGAGCAATGAGCATTGCAAGGGGCCAATACGACATCGAGGAAAGGCCGGTGCACCTCAATTGCTTGAGGAATTGACCGGACGACCTCCAGGAAGTTGGAGTCGTGTTCGGGTGACGTCAATGTCCCCCGGGTCACCACCATGCTTCATGGTGATGCTAGATCTCGAATGTCTTCGTTTTGAGCGGAAGAATGGATGTCCATGAGAATTTCTCAAAATTTGGACCATTATATCTCTTCCAGTTTGGTCAAACCAAAGCCTATATGAGTCGGTGTCCCAAATATCATGTTTGGCGACAACATGAGATTCGATATTCGAATCGTAGTGACATACAGTTCACTAGATTGACTCATGAATTTCTCCAAGATGCGCTTCAGTCCGCATTCATGAGAAGGTATACACAAAAGAATTCTTGTTCATTCTCACAATATGTTTTCAAATGAAAACCATTAGCATGAATGTCTTTAAAGCTCAACATGGTTCCTTAGAATGTTGTGGATAGTTCCACTATCTGCGAAGCACTCAATGTCTCTATGAGACATAACTACAAGGAGTAGATAGGCGAGTAAATAGTTCTACTTGAACCATTTAGAAGGATTGAAAGAAGCTACGAAAAGCTGCAATCCAGAGAGTGCATAAAAATTTCCGTGCAGAATGACCTTTGCGCACTAAAACAGCCATAACTTCTTCGTTAAAATAGATATGGACGAACCGTGAAAA
>NC_020492.1:31191265-31192505 GCF_000184155.1 Fragaria vesca subsp. vesca | reverse complement strand
AGCTTTGATAAGTCTTCAACGCTTTTGCAAGATGACAATTGGTTAATAGCTAGGGGGATCCAAAATCAAAAGCTTTCGGTAACTCCAAGTCAGTATGACCAGGCATGTCCGTGGAAGGTCGGTAGTGCGAGGCACACTTAAAACCATTATCTCCTTAATTTCGGACAATTCTAAGACATCACACTGAGCTTGGATGAGCCTAGTTGAACAATTGATGATGAAAAATCCGCTATAGGGTAGAAGACTTAACCGGAAACACGTGGGCGATCCTCTTTGAGGATGCAGTGCCATGAGTCACCTTCAAAGGAAGGGACCAAAATCGGCATAATATGCCATGTTTCTAAGGACGATGTAAGTGTACATCTTGATTGTAAATCAATATGAACCATAAAAGGAGAATAGTTTCACTTCGAAAAATTCTCAAGGCATTCATTATTGCTAATGTGAGTACATCGAGGTCTCAAATAGACAAAGGACGTCGATACAACGCCTTAGTACATATAACTTGGAACGAAAATCAATGTCTAGCCGATGACATCAAAGTCATGGGTAGCTAGAGCAGGCTCCGAATCTTTGAAATTCGCGATCATGAGGATGACGTTCTTGTCCTCATATTGATTTTCCATACCTTTTTGTATGCATTCACAATTTAAAGGAGCTTGACAATCTTGAACCAGCGATCCGAAGATCCACAACGGTTGCATTAATGTCATGAGCTAACGTGAGTAGTTTTGACAAAATGGTGTCTAGACCGGGAGTGTCGCTATTAGAGCCGGCAACAGCTCCCCCTCTTTTCTAGACATCGGCACGACGTTTTCTGCCGTTGCCATGACCCATATTGTTGTCCCCACATTGAGGGATAATCCCAAATAAGTTTATCACATTAGCGTATATACAATTCCTGTTTGTATGATCAAAATCAAGTCTCGTTGGTAATTCCACACCAACTTGGAGGACCTAGAGAACTTGATAATGATCGAATCTGCTAAAGATTATGGATCATGATGCCACAAAAGATCATCGACAATATGTAGTCAATTAAGGTGGTAAGCAATCCACTTGACTAATAACTCAACAAGTAGAGTTATATGAACGTTTCGAGAAACGCTCCATGAGTGCATTCCACAGTACTTTGTGGTCATTACTTTTTGCACAGATTGCCATTGAAGGCTTTTGTCGATGTGGCGCGTCAAAGACTTTGAGCGCATGAGATGTGAAATCTCGGCATCTAGGCTTGTTA
>NC_020492.1:31179575-31185931 GCF_000184155.1 Fragaria vesca subsp. vesca | reverse complement strand
TGATTATTAGGGATTACTAGAGTCAGTAACTCGATTACTAGAGATCAGTAACAAATTATTTGATTATTGGGGTCAGTAACCAAGGTTATTGGGGTCAGTAATCGATTATTGGGAGTCAGTAACTAATTATTAGGGATCAGTAACTCAGTTACTGGGGTCAGTAACTGATTACTGAGTGTCAGTAACTGGTCACTGGGGGTCAGTAACTGGTTATTGGGTGTCAGTAAATAGTCAGTAACTGGTTACTGGGGGTCAGTAACTGGTTATTAGGGGTCATTAACTGGTTATTGGGGGTAAGTAACTAGTTACAGACTTACAGTGGAAATTCTGGTGACCAGAGTCCGACGGCCGGTGACTGGAGTCCAGCAGCCGGTGACCAGAGTCTGGTGAGATTCGCGCCAAGTATTCTCTCTTTCATTTTCTCTCTCTATGCATGTTTAAGAGGTGAGGACAAAATAGTTTTAAAATAATATGGTTTGTTAAGACTTTAGTAAAGATTTGCGCATTTGGGCATAAAGATTTGTGCATTTGGGCATAAAAAATGTTACCTTATATTGAAATGGGCTAATGAAAAAGATTGTCATTGGAATGAGAAATAAGAGGCTTAAATTAATACTAAATTGGCATTTTCCCTAACAATAACAACAACAAGATTTGCAGTCGAACTATAGATCGCTTGTGCTAACTGCATCAAATCAATTTTCTAGCATCAAACAAATATACATGATGAACTCTAATTCAAATCCAATTCTCCGTAAACCTTAATTCCAAACTACCTATTTGTATCTAATTCAAATCCAATTCTCCTTACCAAATCCAATTCTCTGTGAACCCTAATTCCCAACTACCTATTCATATTTCATACGTACAGGGCCAAGATTTTGTCGCCGATGCTTGTGAGGTAACGGAAATCTGATTTAAAAGTGTCGATCGATCAGTTGCGAGTAGGTAAGAGGGTTGAGAGGAGATCAATGTGAGAGGAGGAGAGAAAGAAAACAAACGACGTCACGATGCAGAAGCATATTAGATCTAAGAGAGAGATTAGGGTTTAAAAGATATTAATAAGAAAGTAAAAATAAAAATGAATTTTGGTAATTAAGAAAAAAGTTGAATATCAAACATAAGAAATCATGGTTTGATGATATGTCAGTGCCATATCAGTTGTCACGTAAGGTGGTCTCTAGGTGGTTCCTAAAAAGGTGGTTCACCTAGCATTACTCAAAACAAAGTGACATGCCAATGACACCTTTAACTAGTCAGTCTCAAGGACCATCATCATAATCTCATTACCTTCTGAAAATACTTGCTCATTTCGACCACCGATTGATTGATGTACAAGAATGTGCCTTTTACATGTAGGTAACTTTAAATTACTTTTGTGATGTAATTAAGTTTAAAACAGAAAACAAATGGTCTTCGTATCTTTGATTCCTCCTCAATTTGTATTCAAGTTGCTTGCATCTGATGCTACTAGGTTGTTATGGTCTCGAGTTGTTCTTAATGTGGATTGTTTTTCTCCTGGTTTTGGCATTCTACTGTACCCCAAGGAAACAAAAAAAATTAAAGGAACTTAAGCAAATAATGACAATAGTAATTACGCATGCTAAACCAGCAAAAACCAGAAAAACAGTCTACACAGGTACTTGAAAAAATGTAATATGATGATTATCATCTTGCTGTAGTAAATCGTTACGCAGTGGAAAATCTAGTTGAACTGAGACTCAGAATATGTCCTTATCTAGATTATCCAAGAGCATAAATTAGTTGTTAGTCACTAAAGCTTTACTTTTATAATTTGAGGCTTTACACCATCTTCATTAACATTACTGGTGAAACATAGACAGAAGGAACAATAGACTAATCCTGACAGAACTGGTTTTAACCACACTAGACGTTTAAATTCCAATAAGCGTTTAAGGCCGATTATGGTTTATTCTCTAAACCTTAACTTATTTTTGTATCAATGGAAGAGAGGGTGTCAAACTTATGACCTCTACAAACATTTATTGGAGAGAAATGCCTCACTAGATACCAATAGACCAAATGATATTGAACTCTACTAACAGAATGAAAATTAAATCAGTATCACTTATTTCTTGTTAAGTATTTCACTGTTACGTGTGAAATCATCATCACCAATATCACTTCACTAAAGAAAATTAACCAATTTTATATTTGTTCGAAAACAACCATCAAGCAACCTAACCTAGTAATCCAGTCCACTCTAATTCATTCTGGTTCAGAAAGAGTTCTAAGAAACAAAAATGGAAGCTGGATGTTACAGTAGTAGCTAAACCTGTATAAAAATGAATAAAACTACATGAATTTTCAGATTTTCACTTTAGTTTTATTTTTTGTTTCAAGCAAAATTTTAGGAAGTAGTGTCCTGATACACTTTTCACAACTATAGTACTGCCAAATGTTGGCATGTTAAACATGTCAATCATCAACTGAAGGGAAATGATAATATATGTTGGCATAGGGACAAATATGCATGCATCTTTGTTTCTGCAATGCAAGAATTGACGCATGGCTCATGCTAGAATTCAATCAATGTCTATATACATACAAAATTATGCATGTATATGTATATATGTGTTTTTTTTTCCGGCTACTCGAAACAAAATCTCAACCAAAACTAAATGCTACAATAGAAAACTGAAGAAGTCATGTCCCTTGCATAGTAATCTCCAATAAAGTCAGGAGGGGTTTCCCACCATAATTTCCCTAGCTGAGTCGCTCCACAGACTGCCAACATATCGATTACCTTATCTCCTTCTCCATAAATATGATTGATTCGAAAGTTAAATTGCTTAACTAAGTGCAAGCAATTCAACAGTTGAATACGAAGTTTCCAAGGGATTAATAGAGGGAAATTAAAGTAGTGAATTACCAGAGTAAAGTCTGTGTCAAGCCAAACATGAGTCCAAAGACGGTCTATAGCAATCTGAACTGCTTCCATTACTACCAACACTTCAACCTCAAGTGCACTTTGAGCAGACACATTTGAGGCGAATGCACCCAAAAAAATGTCGTTATTATCCTAAAAAACGCCGTCAAAATTTGTCTGATTCTCACCCTGAAAAGACCCATTAATGTTTATTTTTAACCATGAAGTTGGAGGGCGTTTCCAAAGCACAGGAAGGAAACATGGAGCTCTAGCTTATAGAGGAGAAATCCTAAAAGCTAAAATTATAGGAAGCGCAGATGGATAAGCAATCTCAGACTTTAAATAAATAGTAGCATAATCTTTTAATGCCAGAATAAGAGAGTGTTTTAATCTTGTTGAACAAAAGTTTTTCCATCAAACCTCAACTTATTTCTTTCATCCCACAAACACCATAGCAAATTACAGAAAACTAACTTCCAAAGCAGCTTACCCGAACGTGAAAGGCCATCACAGAAACCAGGATAATCAAACCAAGCAGAGACCACTCTGAGGGAGCTTGCATGTTAAAAACACTCAGACACCAATTCTAAATAGTCATTGTTATAGGGTAATGTAAAAAGAGATGGTCCACCGTTTCCACATCCGAACAACACAGAGAACACTTAGAGCATAAAACCGGGGTAATCAAACCAAGCAAAGACCACTCTGTTTCATTTGTATTTGGACTTTGGAGACAGCTGATTTATGTTTAATTAAGTGTTTATGTCACACCTCGGTTCTTAAGTTATTTTACGGTTATTTACTTTGGTATTATTTTAGTCTTTTACCGTGTTAAGTCACCGTTTACCACTTAAGGACCCTAGAGTTGACTTTTTCTTACATTTGGAATTTGGCAAAACTTTCTTCATGATAGTCGTAGAGGACGTTTTTACGAGTTCGTAGACATGCTATGTATTAAAATCGGAGTTAGCATGAAAAAGTTATGAAATAAGAGAGTAATTTTATGAGATGGAAAAAGGGGGTAAATATTAAATGGGTATATTTTTGGGTTTAAGTTTTATGGACCGGGTGTGGGCAGCCCAACACCCCCCCACTCACCCCTCATTCCCTCACTCACTCTCTCTCTCTCTTTCCTCCCTTCTCTCCCGAGCCCCCATTCCCCCGGAAGTCTCCAACGCCAGCTGCCGCCGTCCGGCCAGCCACCAGCTACCAGCCCACCCCAGTTCTGACCCCCATCACCTCCTCTCTCTCCCCGGCCTAGCCCCCGAGCCGTTAGCCTGTCGGAAGAGGAGAAAACTCGCCAGAGACGCCGGGAAGCTTTTTGCCGGAAATCCCACCTCCGGCCACCATAGGTCAGAATCTTTGGCTCATCATGTAGCCCTCATCAAGGTGAGTATTCCCTCAAAAGGAATTAGTCTATTTCATTGTTGTTATGGAGAAATGTATAATTGAAGTTTTTAGGGATTTATGGAAGTTTTGATTCGTTTGCCCTAGTTAGCCTTAAAAATGGACTAAGTGCTAGTTATGAATGTTGTTGAGCATGATGAGAGGAATATTCTGTGAAAATTTGAGAACCATTGGCCCTCGCCGGAATCCGGCTGCCGACCGCCGCCGCCGGCGCCCTTTAGGGGCAGTTTTTCATGATTTTGGGTTTGTTTTAATGAGAGGAGTTTAATGAAGTATAATTGGGAATATTTGGAGGAGATTTGATAAGGTTTGGGATTTATCAATGATAAAGGATTTAGACGGTTATTCGAATGGAAATCCGGCAGTTGGTTTAGCAGGTTTTAAAGTCTAAAAAGGTTAAATTATAGCTTTCAGTAAGTGCGGAGTACTGTGAGCCTTATTAGGTAAAAAGTGGAGAAGTTGGGCAAGAGAAATGAAATTATAGGCTTCCTTTTTATTTCGGAAATTTTATTAAAGTTTTGTCCTGGTTTGGAGGCTTAATGATTATTTATTGTTCAGGACGTGAGGAGGATCATTTGGAGGAAGCCTCGGGCCGTCGGCAAGCATAGCCGAGCACTGTGAGTGGACCTTTGATTTTAATATCATGCATGCGCTAAATGTCACGCCCCGGTTCTTAAGTTATTTTACGGTTATTTACTTTGGTAATATTTTGGTCTTTTACCGTTTTAAGTAACCGTTTACTATTTAAGACTCCAAAGTTGACTTTTTCTTCCGTATGGAATTTGGGAAAACCTTCTTCATGAAAGTCGTAGAGGATGTTATTACGAGTTCGTAGACATGCTACGCGTTAAAATCAGAGTTAGCATGTAAAAGTTATCAATTAAAAATGTAAGTTTTATTGGGGTATTATTTTGGGGTGTTAAATTTTGGAAGATTGGGTTATAAGTGGTGTGGACCGGTTTGGGCCAAGCCCATATATTTCTCTCCCCTCACTTCTCTCTTTTCCTCCCGATTCTCTCTCCTCCCACCCGATTTTCTCCTCTCTCCGCCCGGAAACTTCACCACCGCCGTCTGCCGCCGTCCGGCCACCACCGACCGCCAAACTGGTCCCGTTCGGATCCTTGCCTCTTCCTCTCTCATCCTAGACCGGTGCACGCGCGCGGAACACCGTCGTGAAGGAGCGGTCAACCCCGAAAGGTTCGACTGCCGGAAAGGGTTTTTCGCCGGAGCTCCGTCTTCCGGCCATCATAGGTCGTGATTTTTGGCTCAACTTGTAGCCCTCATCTAGGTGAGTAATCCCTCAAAAGGATTCGGCTAAATTCGATTTCGTTAGGGTGGTTTGTATAATTGAAAGTTTTAGGGATTTATGGATGTTTTGATTCGATTACCATAGTTAGGCTTGGAATTGGTGTTTGTGCTAGCTAGGAAAGTTGTAGAGGAGATTGAGAGGAAGATTCTGTTAAAATTTGGTAGCATTTGCAGGTCGCCGGAGTTGGTCGCCGGCCGCCGCCGCTGTTTTAGGAAATTTTGTGGTTTTTGATGTAGAATATTAAGGGGATATTATTGAGGTGAATTTAGGAATTTTTGGAGGATTTTTGGTTAGGTTTTGGAATTTGTAAAATTTGGTATTTTTGGCGGATTAATAAGTTAAAATCCGGCCATTGGATTATTTTTATGATTAGGACGTTGGAAGGTGATTTTTGAGGATGTCGGTATTTATGGAGATTTTTGGTTGGCAGTGAAGTTAAGATTTAGGACGATAGGCATGGTTGAGCGCGAGAAGCTCATATTTAATTATGCCTATTTTCTTTAAACGTTGGGATTTTATTTAAGGAATTATTTATGTTTTGGAACAGGACGCGAGAAGGCTCGAGCAGAAGAGACCTCCGACCGACTTCAGGCTTAGGCCTAACTAGTGAGTGGACCTTTGTTTTAAATAACGTGCATGCAATTGTTTATTTGGTTGAACCATTTGACGTCATTTTTATTTGTACGATTTTACTCTATTGTGATGAGTTACCGAAAATGGGATTTCGGTAAATTATAATATATTTTTAAG
>NC_020492.1:31174159-31179555 GCF_000184155.1 Fragaria vesca subsp. vesca | reverse complement strand
TAGCCTTATATGAGTGTTTAATTCATATAAGGGGTATGGACACATATTTATACACCCGTCTGTCCACCTTAATGACGTAGTGTATCACCGCATTAAGGCGTGACGTGAGCGTTGGACGCGAGCGTAGTAGCCCTATATAGATTTTTATTAATTTATGTAGGGAGTATGGGCGAGTGTAAATATATACATGTATATATATTTTAGCCTGAGAAGCTGTATTTTGATATATATAATTTTGAGCAGTAGAGGCTCGATATTTATAACGATAAGAGAATTATCGTTTAAGACGTGCATTCGTTTTCTTGGAAATTAAATTGGGAAAGCATAAATATTCTTTTTATTTATTTTTGTCCACTCACTCTAATTATTGCGAATGTTTTTCCCCTGGACTCTTCGTTTTTAAAATGCCCAGTCTGCAGAGTTCGAGTTAAAACGAGTAGGAGACGACGAGGCATAATTACCCATTTCTCAGCCACCTTTCACCAGTAGGTTACCTGTTTAACCTACTAGAGTATTTTTTCTACTCCTCTAGTGTATAGTAGCTCTGAATACTCTTTGGGATTTATTGTAATGTTTCTGGTGGTGTGCTTAGACTTTTATTGTATTTTTGAATATACGAAGTTTGTAATTATTTACTCACTTTCGTAAAATTGTGGGTTGATTTGGAGGATGCTCAAATTTATTTAAGAAAGTAACACTTTAGTTTTCTAGGTTAGGGTTGTCCATTTTCAAGGGAGGCTTGCTTATCAGTAAATTTTCCTTGGAGGTGGTCCCCGCAGGACTTACCTCGGGTTTCGGGGTGAAATTCGGGGTGGGTCTTGACACTAAAGTTATGTAATTTCAAAGGCATTTGGAGATATAATATTTTGTTGGATTATCGAGTTCCACTTATTTTTCTGAAACTCTCTTGCTAATTTTAGTTGACACGTGGGAAGTGTCAAGTGTTTTATATTATTTCCATGTACAGTTGGTTACTGTACTGTGCGCTATGAGTTTATTATAATTAATTCGGGGAAGTGTGGATCTTTGTATTTTAATATTGTACTTCACCATAAAAGGGTTGATGTATAGATTATTGCTAGCTAACCTTATTAGTGGTCCTCATCATATGTGAGTCGCTATTATAGTCTTATTAGCGGTTCTCATCATATGTGAGTAGAGCGCTTAACGTGGGACGCTATTATAGCTTGAGAGGCAACCGATCGGTATATATATATATAATTATTGTTAGCTAGCCATTATTTAGCGGTCCTCATCATATGAGAGTTGAGCGCTTAGCGTAGGACGCTATTATAACTTTATAAGTGGTCCTCATCATATGTGATAGAGCGCTTAACGTGGGACGCTATTATAGCCTGGGAGGCTCATTGTTATGGTGAAACCTCTTCCCTATTCTTATTGATTTATTGGGAACCAATGGGATTGGTTCATTAGTTTTGTTTATAATTATTTTCGGAAAGATTTCCAAGAATGGCATGTATAAATATTTTTTCAATGGAAAATATGGGAAAAGCATTAAATTGATTTCAATGCTCTATCATTAAGTCCGTATTTTTATTATTTATTTTGTCTACTCACTCTAACGTTTTAAATGCTTTCCCCTGGGCCTTTCGTTTTAAATGCCCAGTCTGCAGAGTTCTGTTCGGCGAGGGTAGGAGACGAGTCATATTTCTCACCTCATATAGTTTTCTCTCATAGGTTACTAGTTAACCTACCTATGTATTTCCTTTTTCCTTAGTAGATGCTCTGAATAACCATGGGATGTTTTAAGTGATATTAAGATTGTTTTTATTGTGGTTGTGTGCTAAGAGCTTATGACTCCTCTTAGGAGTGATGAAAAAGACATATTTGGTATGTTTGTATGAGAGATTAAATTCATGAAATTATTTTGATTTTTTTATGTGAGTTGAGGTGGTGGATGTTTATTGGGGGAGCAGATGGCTCTAGAAGATGTGGATTAAATTGTTTTAGAAGTGTATGGGCTTTGATGATTTTTCTTTCAGGTAGGGTTACTCATTTTCAATGGAGGTTATGCCAAAATTTTGGTAGAATTTTCCTTGAGATGGGTCACGCAGAGTTTATTCCGGATTTCAAGGAGAAATCCGAGATAGGAGAAATCCTGAGAGTTTAACTAATATATGAGATTTCATTAATCCACATTTGATGTTCTTAGTTCAAGTGAATTAAGTGCTCAAATTCCAATGCATGTAACATAAAGTATATATATGTTTTTTAATGGTTTAATCTGCAGCTGTACTTTTTGCATCCATATAGGTGCAATGCTGGTTGATTTAGAGAAGGGATTCGGAGGGGTATCGTGGGATCTTGTTGCACCATCAATAGCTTACCTCTTTGTAAGACACAGATTTGAGACATTACTCTCATCCAGAAGAAGTTAAATATCCACATCAGTACAGTACTACTTGTTCTTCGATTCTAGCTCACCATCTGTTACAAATTAATGCATTCTTTGGGCTGAAGTTTTTTTTGTCTTTTTACATTTATCTGTAATATTTTTTTTTTTTTTGAAAGGTGAGGTGAAATCTTGTGAAATGGGATTTAATGGTTGAAGTTACAGGTTCTTGCAGATATCTTGCCAATAGAAACACTTATGTGGAAACTACAAATGATTAATTCAGCTTCATCGTATGCCAATTCACGCCTCCATGCTGTAAAAGCTCAAACCTTGATACTTTCCAGGTTTCCTTTAAATTCCAAACCTAGTTCTTGCAATATTTTCATGCGAGCTACTATAATCATGCTTCATTCCAAATTTATTACATATACAAGTAATACAACTGACAAGAAAACAATTTGTTGCATTACCCTATCCTCATTTTAAAATACAGTGTTGATATCGCTGTTATCTATTCAATAATGGAAAGGATCCATTGCTACCTAGTAAACAGGAAGGTCTGAGACTCCGACAACTACTTGTGAATTGTGAGATCTGTACATTTGAAGACTGTGGCCTTTTCCTCTTCTTGGTAGGATGATCGATCTGATCATGAGCTAGGAGAAATTTGATCATAGTGCTCAAATGTGACTTAGTTTCTCCCATGCTCTGCATGTGGAGGTACAAGTACGTTGTCTTCGCTTATCCACCAATATTTGTCTATGCAACACCTTCCAACACAAAATACTCTTTCTTGGTTGAATGGCTTTGTCCCAAACCCATTCATGAACCACACGATGCGGTCTAACAAACTCATAAGCATTCATACATTTATGTATATATGTGTGTATACATACGTTTATATCAATCTAACATATTTATATATGTGTGTATGAATATAACCCTAAACCTTAAGAGAGCATAATGAATTTAATTAATTCTAATATATATATATATATATATATTATAATAGTAGTGTTATTTATTTTTTTTTCGACTAGCAAAGAAAATTACAAGGAGAATCCTCTACAACAACCTAACCCTAACCTGTCAAAATGAAAGGCTTGACTAGTAGCTAGAGGAAGAGCATCATTACTCCAACTTTGAGGGGGATGATTAATTATGGCCAATGTTTGCCAAGACATCATAAAGAAAATTAGCTTCGCGTCGCACGTGAGTAAACGATACAACATTAAACATACCAGCTAACTTCATAATGTCTAGCACCATAGATTTAATACGCCATGGAACTTGAAAGTTCCCCAGTAGAGCATCAATCAGAATTTAGAGTCACCTTCAACTTTTAAGTTGAGGAGCGTATGTGTCTAAGTAGCCATTAACCCTCCCTTTAAGGCAAGGGCCTCCGCTAAAAGGACAACAATATACCTAAATCATTTGAAGCTGCCAAAATCGGTTTAACCTGGTCATCTATGAAAGCAAAACTTGCAACACTATGGTGATTATGCCACACTAAGTCATCAAAGTTCAGTTCCAGAAAACTGGTACATGTGTTAGGAGGTTGTGTGTAATAGTATAACAACTTCGCTGCGGTGGAGGAAGAGAAGGATTAGTAGATAGCTATGACTTATAAAAGTTAGCAGAAACAAACACAACCTGTGAGGGAGTATAGTACTAATCTCGAAAGATCAAGTTGTTCCTGGCTCTCCAAATGAAATAGTAGTAGTAATAGCTATATTAAAACGATGAGCATCATAAAGTAGAGTGCAATAACTGCAGCCAATCCACAAAAGATGCAGTCCACTGGTCTAATTTAATATTAAAAAATGTACACTACCGGATTTTTTTTTGCAAAATGGCAAGTCAGAAACAGATGATTTTGAGTCTTTAAGGTAGCATGACAAAAAAAGCAATTGAGATTTGTAATGTGATTAGTAAAAATATTATCTCGAGTCTAATTACAAGATAAGCAGGAACACAGTAGAATCCAGCTTATTAAGAAATTGTGGTCTTTAGACATCCAACCAAAGATCAAGTTCTTTGGATGGTTGATGCTTAGAGGTAAGCTTAAAACTCGAGACAGATTCTCACGGTTTGGGATTGTTCAGGATATAACTCTTGCCCTTTATGCAAATAAGACAATGAAACCATGGACCATTTATTTGGCTACTGCAAATATGTTAAAGAGATATGGCAAGCCTCCAACATGATACCTCCTTTCAATTGGGAAGAGGGTTTCTTTAAAATGATTCATGAATGGTTTGTGGAAAACCCCTTTCATAATGCTTGTTTTATGAAACTAATTACTATCTGTTGGTAGATTCAGAAGGCGAGGAATGAAGTTATCTTCAAAGGAAAACATCCAAATGTAGGGAATATCATAAGAGCTGCTGCGATGTTCCAAAGCTCAACATATGTAGCTTCCCAATGTTCTAGAGTGGGAATTCCAGATGACAATGATATTGAGAAAATGATCAGGTGGACTCCACTCCCACCACAGTGGGTTAAGATTAATTTTGACGGCTCGGTGCGAAGTAGCGCGGCTGCATGAGGTTTCATCATAAGAACAAACTCTGGAAACCCTATCCTTGCTGCTGCCTTCAACTGTGGAAGAGCCAATGTTCCGGTCTCTAAAGCTATGACGTTGCAAAATAGTCTCATTCAAGTGCAAGAGTTGGGAGTTACCAATGTGCAAGTTGAAGAGGACTCCAAATTGGTTATTGATGTAGCCAATGATATTGCTGCTCCCTCTTAGAGATTGCTGAAAATTTTTCAGGGTATCAATGTCTTGAAATGTTCTTTTCACTCAATTAGTTTTATTCATGTCTTTCGTGAAGCTAACTTTGTTACTAATGCTCTTGCAAACCTAGGTCTTAGCATTATCACAAAATGTATGTGGGAAGGGAGTGTTCCTCCTGAAGTCGTTATGGCTTTATCCTTTGATAATATAAATGGTGGGTGCTCACTCCCGAGACACTTCTATCTAATAAATTTCTTTTACTATATAAAATATATATATATATATATATATATATATATATAT
>NC_020492.1:31165713-31174058 GCF_000184155.1 Fragaria vesca subsp. vesca | reverse complement strand
ATAATATATATATATATATATATATATATATATATATATTATCTCCAGTCATCAACCGAACTCTAATCAATTGCCAGGCAAATTATAATAAGTGCAACAACATAGGTAGCTAAACAGAGGCTCCCTTAAAACAATCTAAATCAAGTGTATATAGATAGTTAAGCATAACTAAATTAGTCGTACGTTCGTATTATAAATCAACACTAATGTAGATTGACATATTCAAATAGAGGCTGGTTGGTTCGGAGTTCACAATAAAATAGGGGCTTGTGCAGTTAGCCATTCTTGTCTAGTTGTCTGGTTGATGGCGAAAACAACAATGATTTGACTACTCTTCCAAGGTTTGAGGACTAGGAATCATTTTTATACTATCCTTGTCACATCACTTCATTATATATGGTTCATCAATAACACATTGTACTCGGATCCATGCAAAATACTTCCCCAATTATTCATTTTGTCTTTAGCCTCAAGTTATTATACATATTTTCTTTTCACCAAATAATTTCAAAGTGGCTTTCATATAGTTTTGGAAAATAAAATAGACCATAAAGTTCTGAAATAAAATATACGAAAACAAAATTTCAAATAATATAGGTAATTTAATGCTAAGATAAAGAAAACGAAGATATTGAAATCATTTCCTTAACTAGGACTATAAAAGAAGAATGACCTTTTACTTTAACCATAACACAATGAGCAATCGTGCTAACGAGAGAGTAACCACATCTACATATATAGAAAAAAGGAGTTCACAATTAACCGTAAGAGAGGTTTACAAACCTCATTGAATTTATACTGAATTTTAATTTATACAAACATTACACACGAAACAGTATTGTATTTTAACTTATACTGTTCATAAGAGGGGAAGAGGGTGGTATTGGAAGCAGATGCTAAGTCTAAAATCAAGTAAGAAACCATCAAATTTAGACATGGTGTTCAACAATAATAGAATACTTAACAATTTAGTCAAACATAATTGTTGACTAGTAATAAGTAGCTACAGTAAAATATGAAATCCACACACCTCAAATTGTAATTCACACATAAACTTTTCATTTTTAATAATTATTTTATATGAAGACAAGATTTAAATCACTATAACATTTAAGTTACTGAGAATGAATGTGTGGATTTCATTTAAAAAAATATATATATTGAGATTGTAAGAACGTGTAAAGAGAGAACACATAATAATTCCTCCTCCGCAACTAGCAAAACCGGAAATTGAGTACGAATATTTTTCCCGGAAAGGACAGAAAACTTTATTTCTTTATTTGAAAAAATGACAGAAACCATTTTCTCAGATTCTTCTGCTCCTGAAAATAACAGGTAACAAAACCTTAACATCCAATTCCCTACCAACCTTGATACGACCCAACCCACCCACCCATATATTTCCTACCATAATTAACCATCCCTACACTTTTCCAAATAATCCAACCGCGCGTCGCAACACGCGCCACTCCTTGTCTGAAAATTCAAAATGATTCTGGGTTTACCAAACTACCAAAGTCAAAAAGAAAAGGCACAGATTGCAGACCCACGTCGGAACGTGAAGTGGGCGCGAGTGTAGTGGTAGCGGGTGTCAAAAGACCCCAGCTCACGTGAACCAAGAGCGCGTGCCTTCACGCGCCACCCTAAACTAAACAAAAACATCCGCACACCACTGAGAAATTAAAGACGCGTATCTTTTTCAGAAATTCAGAGCATAGGAACGTTGGAGCGTGGAGTGAACGCGGAGGAGTGTGCGAGTGGTGGTGGTAGCGGGAGCCAAAAACCCCTAATAAAGCTGTGCTGTGGGTTCGTCTCTCTCCGTATCTCTCCGTCTCCTCCGAAACTAACGCCCTGGAAGAGAAAAAGTACAAACCCACAGACTGAGAAAGAGAGAGAGAAAAGCTCAGAACCAGACAGACTCACCCTAGACTCGGACCCTCTCTTAAACTACCCCCCCCTCCCTCTCTCTCTCTCACAAGAAAGCAATGGCAATCTCTCTCTGCTTCATTTCCTCCTCCTCCTCCTCCTCCGCCACCGCCGCCGCTTCTTTCAATCCCCACCGTTTACTTCCCTCGCTCTCCGCCTCTCCCGTCGTCCACCTCCGCCTCGGCGTCTCCGCCCCCTCCCTCTCCCACCGCTGCCGCCAATTCCGCCGCGTGCTGTTCTCAGCCGGCGGCGGGGACGGCGGATTCAGCGGCGGAGGCTCCCACGGAGGCGGAGGCGGCGGGGACAGCGGAGGCGAGGACAATGCAGGCGGGAAAAACAGGGTGGAGGCGCTTATGGTGTTGAAGAAGTCCGGCCGGGGACTGGAGAGCTTGCCGCAGGACTTGGCGGCGGCGATCGAGGACGGCCGGATCCCCGGCGCCGTTGTGGACAAGTATTTTGAGCTCGAGAAGAGCGGCTTCTTTTCGTGGCTGCTGCAGTTCGCTGGGTTTAGGGAGCGATTGCTGGCTGATGATCTCTTCTTGTTTAAGGTCTTCATGGAGTGTGGCGTTGGTCTTTTCACCAAGGTCTCTTTCTAATTTTCACTCTCGAATTACAATGCCTTTTGTCTATTTGTTTTTTTCGTTTTCATTTCCAATTTTCATCCAAATGCGTTCGTTTTGTAGACTGCTGCAGAGTACCAGAAGCGCAAGGAGAACTTTTTCAATGAGCTCGAAGTTGTATTTGCAGATGTGGTATGATTCTCAATTGTATTCCTACTGCTCTAAATTGGTACATGAATTAGTCACATTGTACATAATTCTCAAAATTAGTTGCATTATATGTACAGTACGCATGCCCATGACCTTTATAATCACATGCTAACCGGATATAGCATTTGATACAGATCAAAGCATTCTTGCAGGCTTTCATAGATAAATATTGTACTTACTTTGCATTAAATGATTACTCTTAGATTATATTATTTCGCCTCAGCAGGTGCATAAGCAATATCTAGCATATTTTGTTTGCCTGTAAAATCTCTATTACAGCACTGGACTTCCTTAATGGTGATTTTTAAGTATTAAATGGAGATCGCTTGGGATTATTCTTCAAAAAATCATTATTCGTATGGAAAAATCAGTATTGATGCGTTGTTCCTCCATTCTCTTTTGAATCTGTTTACTTCCTATCATTCATATTTGCTATATCTTTCTCTTAGGTAATGGCCATAATTGCAGATTTCATGCTTGTATATCTCCCTGCCCCAACTGTTTCTCTTCGCCCACCACTTGGACTAAGTGCAGGGGCAATCACCAAGTTTTTCCATGGTTGCCCTGATAATGCATTCCAGGTTACTATTCTATGAACCCCTAAAGTTCGTAAGCATTAGAGTAAAATCTTGATAAAGTTACTTATAGGTTTTGAAAATTCTGTCTACAGATCGCTCTCTCTGGAATATCATACTCCTTATTACAGAGGATTGGTGCAGTAGTGGTAAGGAGGATTTTATTTGAAGTTTTGAAGTAAGAATGGCATCATATATATATATATTTCATAATCCTCATTTGTTTGAGCAGAGAAATGGGAGCAAGCTCTTTGTCGTCGGTACTGCTTCATCACTGGTTAGTATTTTCCTAGCTTCTTGTTACTGGTTCTTTTGGAAATTGCTTTGTCATTGATATGTGAATGCTGGATTGCTTGCTTGCATGAACAATTTTCTCACATGTATCAGTTTAAAGTTGGCCAAATAAATCTCACAACAAACATATCGTACGCTTAACAAAAAATAAAATAAAATAAAACTTTTAAATATTTATATGGTCGACTTCTGTATTCTTTTTTTTTTTCCCTTTTCTTATTGATATCTCAAGCCAATCATTCTCCCTTTTGAGTGGGAAATGGTTGGGAAACATCCAATTGCCAAAGATGTATTGAAGGTACTCCTGGATATTTGAAAAAAAAATTAAGTCAAGACTGGGACTATAACAAGGGTCTGTCAATTTATAACATTTCGCTGGTTGGGGATATTAAAGGTTACATTGCCAACTTTAGGGGATGGGTTGGCCATCCACTGGAATATCGTTCAGACCTTTTCTTTGTTTTCGAGCATTTGATGATGCTCATGAAAGCTTTGGTTAGGTTACAATATTGATATGTCGTGGCATAGTATCCTCTATTATTGATATAGTCTTTTCATGCACTGAATAACAGTGGTCTGAATTTTTAATTTATGCATAGTCCACTCTTTCAATGATATATCAATCTCTGTCATACCTTTATGTTTTTAAGACAGGAAGGCGCCAGAAAATGTGAGGGGTCGAGTTATATAGTTGAAATAAATGCATTGTCGCATAGTAACAAGAATACTCTGTCTAGGCTCATAAGTTATTGTCACTGGCAGTGAATTTCCGGGTGAGAGAAGAATCCATCTTTTCTGTTTAAAGTCCACAGTCAAAATCTTTTCTGTTTTTTTGCTTTTGCTAGGAACCTCTTCACTGGACCACCTTTTATTTCTTGATTCTTTCACATCTGTAGGTTATCTTGTGTGCTCCATAGACTAAGGCCTATGGAGGCAGCCAAACTCTCTAGGATGACTGAAAAGTCAAGTTTGTGTTCAACCAAGTGTATTGCCAAATATCAAGAAGCATTTGATTAGATAATACTTCACCTATTCTTGGTAGGGCATTATATCCAAAAACTCAGCGCAGTATTAATAACCAAGTTTCTTTCTTATATAATATGTGAAGTGCAGTTAGTGCCTTCCGGTTGTATCATATTATCCTAATGGCCTTCATCTGTTCATCCAATCATACATTGTACTGATGCTTGTAGTTCAATAATACTTGTTGAAAAGGATACCATTGTTGAATCTCTTAATGGCCAGACACCCTTCCTATGCAGCTTTTGTTCATATTTAAGTCGCACTAATATGCAAAGTTTCTGTTCATATGTAAATTTCAGAGTGCTGATTCATAATGCATCTCATTTTTGATTAGGTTGGCACATCTGTTACAAATGCCTTGGTCAATGCAAAGAAGGCTGTTGGTAGCTCTTCAGAGGGTGAAGCTGAGAATGTTCCTATAGTATCCACTAGCCTTGCATATGGTGTCTATATGGCAGTTTCTAGCAATCTCAGGTAGTTAACTTTGATCAGTGCTATTTTGTTCAGTGAAATGGTATAACTTTGTTCTTTTTTTGTTGGTCTAATTGCTATTGGTTCTTACGTTATCTCTTTCCAATTTCGTTGTCTTTCCTTTGCATTTCTACCTATCTAATTTGTACATTTAACATCATAGATATATGTTATCTATCATCTCTTTCGAAAGGTGGCAGTTTTCCTTTAAGCTCTCTTGTTTATTTTGTTTTATTGGAACTTATGCTAAAGCCACCAGATGTAAAACATAAGAGGACCTTGAAATCACCTTATGAAAAATTGCCCTTGAGAGTGAACTGAGTTGTCCTCATAAAAGTATGAATGAGACATTTGAATGAAAGTGATGTCCAAGTAGATAAAGTTTTAAATTGGACAAAAAATATTTATTAGGTGGAGTTATATTTAGTGCTTTGTAAATGGAATTGACTTGTTAGTGCAGACTTGAGGGCAATGGAATATATTTTTTTTAATCATCTCAATCACAATTTCTATAACAGGTATCAAGTGTTGGCTGGTGTTATTGAACAAAGGATGTTGGAGCCACTACTACATCAACACAAGCTAATGCTAAGTGCAATATGCTTTGCCGTTCGAACGGGCAACACATTCTTGGGTTCATTATTGTGAGAACTTTTGCTGTCTCAATTTTTCACATACACCAAATCTTTTTCCCTTCAAAAATGACCCTAAACTACTTTGCTTTGCAGGTGGGTGGATTATGCTCGTTTAATTGGGATTCAGAAGGCCCATTAGTTATACAACAGATTGCACTTTCTAATTTAAATGAGTTTCTCAAGGCATAGGTTCTCTGCATTTGTTGCATACATTATGCAATTAGACGATTGAAGTGATTCGGGTTCTATATGCTAGGTTAAATGGGGTTTCCGCCCCCTTATATTTTCACCACCCAAGTCTGAGCCAACTTTTTCTGTTTGATTCTCCTTTTCCATACTTAAATTTTTCACCCATTTTCTCATTTTCTTTTTCTTGAGGCTGTAAGGATTTTGTTATGGAACTCTTAACAGTAAGAAAAAGATTTTATAGTTATCTATTGACTATGGTTGAGCTTGTGCAATTAGGTCATATATGAGTATGGTCATACTATTTTGGTACACTACATTTTGCAAGTGTTACTCAAACTTTAGCCGTTCATATTTATTTGCCAAAGAACTAAAAATTTCATCCTAACAAGTGACTCGTACACAAATATATAAGACACCACATACATGCAGTCGTCACAAGTCGATCAGTGAAGTCCCAAATACAATGCATACCCTAGTTTGCCAGAACAAAACTTACACACATTCTGTTATACGTACAAATATACATAATTAAATCAGAGTATTACATCTACTGAATACTCTAAGAAAAAAAAAATACTTGTAACTGTGAAATACTTTGTAAACGACGACAACGTACAGTGACAAAATTAAAAGCGGAATTGATCCATTTTTCCTATTTTCGGGTATTGCAGTGCATGGTCTCTAAACTTTCGAATCAAACTCATGCAATAACTTCACCCTTCATGCAAGACCTGTATATGACTCGAGTATTGTTTGCATGTACTATGTCGCAGCAGTCCTTTCCTCCCATCTCCAACCGTACTTCTGGCGATGAATAGACCTCAATTTTGGTGATGGAATCCGCAGAGTGGTTACCAGTTGAAGAACATGACCTCAAACCACGAGGCGCTACTCTTGAATAAGTCGTAACAGTCCTCCTCTTCCCTCCATCGACACGATGATGAACAGAATCAAAATAAAACACATGGGGAGCTTGACATGGATTCTTTGATGGCAACCTGGTGTTAAACATGTAGAACGGTTGGCTTGCGTTTCTCCAACGCGAGAATGTCTCGAGGGGTTTCCTTAAGGTGCTCCGGGGGAGTATGCTTTCGTAAATGTGAGCAGAGTAGCCCCATGAGATTGAGAAAGACCAGTTACTTGGTCTGTGGTAGCATATGGTTTGTTGAAGAAGACGAGAAGGATCGACTTTTGCAGCTTTCATGAGGTGGTTAATGGACTCGGAGCGGTTCATGGAAGGGAAAATTGGGTTAACAGTGTCAAGGTGGTGGATGGAGAGGAATGGAGATTGTGGATGAGCCGATAGAAGACCTGATACGTCACCACGAAGATCAATCTGTGATTAACAACACCAATGGATCAAGAGTTGTTAATTAACAGCAGTAATAACAAAACTGTATAAGCTGTGATCAACATGTAACTCAGAAAAAATGATCGATTACCTGGTGAAGGCCATTTTCTTGAGTTAGAGTGACTCCTAAATCGGTTAAACATTCGTGTAATGTCAAATCGCTAAACCAAGAATAGGAATATCTATCAATACAGTCGTCCAACTTTGTCGACAATGCAGCCACCAGAGGGTAACTCAAAATATAACCAGCTCCACCGAATGCCATATCAAACGAAAAATCGGAATTAGACTTGACAAACTCCGATCGTGTGCCAATGTAATGGTACTTAGTATGGTCATACTTTGCTAGAACTTCCACCAAATTATCAACCACAAAAACGGTGTCATCATCCGACATTACATACCATCTTACACCTTTGTCACGCTCTCTAAATATCTCCAAAATCGAACGCACTATTCGTACTTGGATCGGATTCAATATTTTCGGGTACACTTTTAATTTGGTGACATCGTCATTGACACGAAAAGGAGGATAAGATGAAGGCCAAGGCAAAAACTCTGCGGGTGGAGCTTCATCCAAAAAGAGGTATCCTCGAGTGACATTAGGCCGCCACCATGCTTTAATGTAAGCTGTTTTGTGCCTCAATGTCTTGACAGAGCCAACCATTCCGATCACAATGTGTCTTAAATCGGTACGAGGGTGATCGGGGGGACCTGTAGCCGGCGGGGCTGAGAAATTTTGTTGCAAGCTTCTAAGAAGATCGGTAGGTTGCAAAATATATACCGATGTTAGGATTAAGCTTGAAATGTAAAAAGTTATTAGGATTAAGATTAACAATGCTAGAGATTTGAATACAACTCCCAGAGATAAAAGGTTTGCTTGTTTTTGTGGAGTTGTGGCAGAACGCATTTTGAAGGATATGATGGCACAGAGAGAGAGAGAGAGAGAGAGAGAGAGAGAGAGAGAGAGAGAGAGAGGAGGAGGGAGGGGGTAGGGGGTAGGGGGTAGGGGTTAGGGGTTAGGGTTAGGGTTAGGTTAGGTTAGGTAGGTAGTAGTAGTAGTAGTAGTAGTAGTAGTAGTAGTAGTAGTAGTAGTAGTAGTAGTAGTAGT
>NC_020492.1:31163006-31165693 GCF_000184155.1 Fragaria vesca subsp. vesca | reverse complement strand
GGGGGGGGGGGTGGTTCCTTATTTAGGTTTTGAGAGTTCTAAAGGACTTTGAGATCCATGTTTAAGGTAATACGTAATGAGATTGGTGATGAATAGATAGAGCTCAATTTTAGTGATGGAATCCGCAGAGAGGTTATACCAGTGTTAATGTAGAATAAGATAGCAAACCAGGCAGAGCTACTCTTGAACAAGTCGTAACGGTCTTGCTTCCTTCAACATAATCAAAGTAGAACACTTGAGGAGGTTCACATGGATCTTCATCGTTCTTGTTGAACATGAAGAAGGGTAATAGTCTCCCATTCCTCTTCCAAGGCTTGAATCTCTCAAAAGGGTCTCTGTAAAGTGCTCTAAGAGGGATAACATTTTCGCAAACGTGAGCAAACTAGTCCCATGAGATTGAGAAATTAAGTTAATGGTGGGCAAATGCCTCACTCTTAGCCACGAATAAGTTAATGGTGAGATGTTGGCCCAATTTGCTCGGCGGGTGAAAAATTCTCACTTCTCCCATTATTATCGTGTGTCTCTGCAATTGTTTTACTATTAGGAATCATCACTCTCAAGCTCTCTTTCACACACAATTGAAACAGTAATCTTTACAGTGGATGCACTAGGTCTTTAATTTCCACGAGAACCTTCAAAGTGTGGAACACCTATATCCTAAGATGCTAGGTCGGTTTAGTGTACGTTATTTACTAGTATAAACGAGGCTAGGGAAGAGGCTGCAATGTTCTGCTGATTGTCCGAGCCCCAACAAATCAATCACTTCGCCTAAAAACTTGGAAAGCCTTTGGAATATCCTCAAAACTAAAAAAGAAAAAGAAAAAGAAAGGACCATTGCTAATTAAAAGTGGAATTGATCCGTGTTTCCCAATTCTAGGAATTGTGGTATTTTGTGCCTGGTCTCTCTGGCTCTCTCAGCCTTCAAATCAAAATATCTACTACCTACCTTTTAGGATCAGTCATAAACATCAACTAGCTTTTTGCAAACTTATGCGACGAATTCACTATCCATGCAAGACCTATACATTACTCGAGTAGTGTTCATATCTTCTGCAGGTACTATGTCGCAACAGTCCATTCCTCTCACCTCCAAGCTGATTTCTAGAGTCGAATAGACCTCAATATTGGTGATGGAATCCGCAGAGTGATTACCACTTGAAGAACATGGCGGCAAACCACGCGGCGCTACCCTTGAATAAGTGGTAACAGTCTTGCTTCCTTCAACACTCTGATCAACAGTATCAAGATAAAACACATGGGGAGCTTGACATGGATCATTGAAGGGCCATCTGGTGTTGAACATGTAAAATGGTTGTCTTGCGTTCCTCTTCCAAGGCCAGAATGTCTCGATTGGCCTCCGGAGAGTGCTTCGAGGGATTATGTTTTCGTAAATGTGAGCAGAATAGCCCCATGAGATTGAGAAAGACCAATTGCTTGGTCTGTGGTAGCATACTGTTTGTTGAAGAAGACGAGAATGATCAACTTTTGCAGCTTTCATGAGATGGTTAATGGACTCAGAGCGGTTCATGGATGGGAAGATTGGTTCAACTTCATCGATGTGGTGGAGGGAGAGGAATGGAGTTTGAGGATGAGACGATAAAAGACCTGATATGTCACCATGGAGATCAATCTGTGATTAACAACACCAATGAGCATTAGAAGTTTAGAACTAATAACCTTAGTAATAAGTTATGGTGAAGTCCCTGATATAAAGTCTCAAGAAATATGTTACTTAATTTATCAACAAATAACTGGTTATCAAAAATGTGATTGATCAAAATGATTACCTGGTGAAGTCCCTTTTCCTGAGTTAGAGCAACTCCCAAATCGGATAAACATTCATGTAATGTAAAATCGCTAGTCCAGGAGTATGAATATCTATCAATACATTCATCCAGCTTTGTTGATAGAACTGCCACCAGAGGGTAACTCAAAATATAACCAGCACCACCAAAAGCCATATCAAACGAAAAATCAAAATTCGACTTGACACTTTCCGAACTTGTACCAATGTAATGGTACTTAGTATGGTCATACTTGGCTAGAACTTTTACCAAATTATCAACCATGAAAACGGTGTCATCATCCGACATTACATACCATCTTACATCATTGTCACCCTCTCTAAATATCTCCAAAATCGAACGAACTATTCGCACTTGGACCGGATTCCGAATTTTCGGGTACACTTTTAATTTAGTGACGTCCTCATTGACTCGGAAAGGGGGATACGATGAAGGCCAAGGCAAAAACTCGGGAGTAGGAGCTCTATCGAGAAAGAGGTATCCTTTAGTGACATTAGGCCGCCACCATGCTTCAATGTATGCTGTTTTGTGCTTCAATGTGTTGACACAGCCAAGCATTCCGATCACAATGTGGCTTAAATTGGTAGGAAGGTGATCGGATTCATTGGAGGGACTTGAAGCCGCGGCTGGGAAGTTTGGTTGGAACAAGAGATCCGAAGGTTGATAGTTATTTGTTTTTTCATAGAACAAGATGTACAAAGATGTTAGGATTAAGCTTGAAATTGCTAGAAATTTGAATAAATCTCCAGACGATAAAGGGTTTGCTCGTTTTTGTTGAGTTGTGGTAGAGTTGACAGAGAGCGGGGAAGACATTTCAAAGGATATATGATGAGAGAAAGAGAGAGAGAGAGAGAGAGAGAGAGAGAGAGAGAGAGAGCTACA
>NC_020492.1:31162062-31162835 GCF_000184155.1 Fragaria vesca subsp. vesca | reverse complement strand
AGAGAGAGAGAGAGAGAGAGAGAGAGAGTAGAGAAGNGAAGAGAGNGANAGANAGNANGNAGAGAGAGAGAGAGAGAGCTCAAAATGGAAGAAAGAAATGCCTTTCCTGTTGGGGAAATCTAATCCAGCATCCAGTACTGGTATAAAGGATTGATGTCTACATATTATGTTTTCATGTATTGAGGTTTGACAGATATAAAGGATTCTGAGATCCATGATTCTAGTTGAAGTTTTGCTATTACATGTGATTGTATTGTTGTTACTCTACGTAATACATTATTTAAGAGCTAGTCTTTTCAGGACTCCAACTTTCCAAGGCATGCACATCTTATGTTCAGCGCTAAATGAAGACTTCCGAAACAACTTGGGTTAGTTTTAGACAATGTTCTAAAAAGCACCAGGCGGTAGGCGGGCAGTAATTCGCAACCTAGATCCTGGACAACCTAGACGGGGACTAGGCGATTTGTTTTTTTAAAAGATTTATTAATTAAAAATATATATTTTGTGTACTCAAATATTTGAAAACAGTCAAATATTGTTAAATTATTCAACATAAATTTTATAAGACCCATTTATAGGATAAATTTATCCAAAATTTGGCATAACTTTTCTTATACACTTCTAATTCTAAACACATCATTCACTCTTATGCTCTCAAGCTCCCCATAATATCGAGAAATTTTTCTGTCCTCCAGGAGGACCACGTCAACATGCCTAGTGGTCCTCTTTGGTCAATAGGAAGCCGTCATGTAGTATTTTTTGATATGTCATAA
>NC_020492.1:31147249-31162042 GCF_000184155.1 Fragaria vesca subsp. vesca | reverse complement strand
TAGGATAAATTTNTCAAAAATTTTGGCTAGTAACTTTTCTTATTACACTTCTAATTCTAAACACTATACATTCACTTCTTATGTCTCTCAAGCTACCCCATAATATTCGAGTAAATTTTTTACNGTTCCTCCAGGAGGACCACGTCAACATGCCTTAGTGGTCCTACTTTTGGGTCTAATAGGAAGTCCGTACATGTAGTATTTTTGATTATGTCATAATAAGGTAAACAATTAACTAGTTATTTAACTTTATTAAGTTAAATACCAACTTTTTCTTAAAAAAATAAAAAAAAAAAAGAACTGTAAGTAAAACCAAACAAGATCAAACAAAAAAACACCCAAATCTAGGGTTCATCTCATCTCCTTACCGAAAAGAAAAGAAAAAAATCAAATCTCCATGGTAGTTCACTAAATTAAGATCACTCACTTAATACTATAGACATTCTAGAAACTCTTTTGCTTTGTTCTTTCATGAGAACATTGGGACATTTGAAAAAAAGGTGAAGGCCAGGGTTTAATAATTATTTTAGAGCAGTTCAAACCCAGCTCCCAAAGACATATAAGAGTGTCGCTATTGGGACCTCCAAATTTGCTCAGTATACCTCTCATGCTCTTTGCACCTCCTTTTTAATTTTAACTACAAGTATTTGCTCCTTTCAAATTCCTAAAATAACCTTAGATATATTATTCACATATATCTTGATAATTTGCTCATTATACCTCTTATTTATTCTCTAGACCTCTCATTATTTTAATTTTTTTCTTTTTGCATGCTATCATTGAGACCTCTATTCCTTGATTTTTTTTTTTTCAAACCTCTTTCACGACCTCAATTCCTTGATAAATTTTTTATTTCTCATAGAATGTCACCCAACCTCCATTATTTGATCAATTTGTAATAAAAAAATTTCAATGACGTCAATTTTTCTCTTAAAAATCAAATAACACAAAGTATTGGGTTTCAAAAACTTATATTTACCAGCCCAATACCGTCTCTCCTTATAAGTGAGAGGTCGTGAATTCGACCTACAGTAGACTCGTTGTAGCATATTAGTTGTTTATTTGATAAAAAAAACTTATATTTACCAAATTAGCTTTTCTTTTTATATTTTACTTGTGCTAAATGATCAAGGATAACAATTGTATACTAGTAGAAAATTTTATGTCATACGGTCGATATTGATCATTGTTTGAGCTCTAATTAAATATATGATATGTAGTAAAATTTAGAAAATAGTAAATTAGAAATTAAAAATATATAAGGAAAATAATAAAGAATACAAATAAATTAATTATCGAATTGGAAAGTATGGAGAAATTAAATGTGCTTCTTTTTGTATGATTATTGTCCTTAATAGTCATTACTTAAGAAGAGATAATTGTCATTCAATAACTCTTAACAAAGAGAGGTCAAGTGAGCAAATTTGGAGGTCCCAATAATCGCACTCGACATACAAATCTCCTTGTTGTTTACCTGTTTCGGTTTAAACTCCAGCTAATCCAAATTCGATCTCCAGAAATCAATTTAAGGTTTTTCTTTGCTTGTTTCTTCGACCTCCATCCTCTTTCAACTACCATGGAGAGCTGGGATTTTTTTTTCTCTTCTTTTCGGTAAGGAGATGATGAACCCTAGATCTGAGTTTGATCTTGTTTGGTTTTACTTAATTCATTTTTTTAAGTTGGATTTACTTAAATTAAATACAGTAATTGTTTTAACCTATTATGACAAGTCAAAAAATACTACATGGTGGTTTCCTATTGGCCAAGGAGAACCACTAGGCATGCTGATGTGGTCCTCCTGGAGGACAGAAAATTTCTTGGATTAACCCCACCACAAAAAGAAAACAAATTAACCAGAGAGCTTAGAGCAACTCCAACCAAGTTGTTATTTCCTACGTGGCTCTTCAACAGCTATAATTGACACCAAGAATTCATCTCCATTTGCCACATAGATGACAATTTCTAAGAGCTGTGTCAAATTTGACACTGACACAGCCAATACATTTGGTCTTTTCTTTATTTAATATGCTTTCTCTCTCCTTCCTTATTCTTCAAAGTTCAAACCCAGAAACTGCTGTAGCCTTGCACAGTTGAACTCATTCACCTATCCATGCAAATTAAGATGACATCTAGAGATTGAGAATTCTGTCCCAGCGAAGCTTTGTTTCTCTTTCATTTCTGGTCTAATCTTCACAACAATCAGGGATAAGTGATTCTATTAGCTAAGAAACCCAGAACTCAAAGTCTCAAAAAAAAAAATGAAGTAGATTCAAGTTAACTAATGGGGAAAGCTAGATCTGCAAATCTAAAGATGGATTTTATGAGTAGGGCGATGGGCTACGGGCTGTGGGCATCAACTTGACTATGAAAGATTGAGTTTCGATCTCTGAGATATTGAGAGATGGAGTTTGCATCTCCATTGAAAACAAAAGAGGAAGAATGACGAAAGAGAAGCAAATCATGAAGAGAGAAGAAAGAGAAACCAGTTTTTCTTTTGCTTATAAATATAATAAAATAATACTTAAGTTTGGCATGGTTATTAGAGTGAAAACTAGTTTAAAATGACAATTGCCACCTCAGCTGAAAAATTCAAATTTGACGTACATAAACATTTTGACCTTCTTATTGGAGATTCTCTTAGTAGCCTAGGTGGACTAGGCGGCATTTAGGAGGCCGCCTAATTTCCCATAGCCTAGCACAAAGCCCTAGAAGAAAAGCGAGGCAGCTTGTTGCAGCCTAGCTAGAGCTAGCCTAGGCAGGGATTAGGCGGTCCTAGGCGGGGCTTAGGCGGTCCTAGGCGGGGCCTTTTAAAAGCCTGATTTTAGACAAAGTTGCAGCTAATAGCTAGCACGAGTTGTTTTGGAAGTCTTCATTTAATTAATTAACGAGTAAAGAGAAGTGGTCCAAAAATTTGAATTTCAAGGACGTACTAGCTACAAATTAATTAACAAGAAGGAAAATGATTCTTGGTTTTAGGCCTAAGATTTATGGCCTTAATCTTAGGTGATATGCTATGTCACCTAGACACATCACCAGTTAAAAAGATTATATCATGTTATTCTTAAGCAAAAAGACAATTTTATCCTTCCAAATCTAATGACTAGATTATTTTTGTCTTTTTATTAAAAAATTGTCTTTTTTTATACTTAAAATATAAATATATTTCTAGCCTCTTCTTTCTCTTTTTCTTTTCATCACAATCATGCTTAGATTGAACACTAAAATATGGGGGCGGATCAATGACATACAAGATTATAATCAAAATTATAACCAGAATATCAACCATTAGATCTATTAACAATAAACGGTTGAGATTAGTCATAAAACCAAATCTTTTTTTTTTTAATTCAATTTATGAAATCTGTCTAAATAAAAATTGATGATTACTATTCTCCATTTAGAATATAATTAAGAGGAAATAATTCATTTCATATTTAAACTTATTTACAAGAGAGGAAATAAAACAAATTAAGTCTCAAATATCACGTTAGAAAATTGACTGTAGTCGAAAATGTCATCTAGTGCACCTTAGACGTACTTATTTCAACTTCTTGTTGTTCTTGTTGTTGTTTTTTTTTTAATTTAATTTAATTTTTATCAAAAGGTTCTTGTTGTTCATAGCACAAGATAATATAAGTACTTCCATACATAATCTGATCATAAGTTTTCGAACGTGTTATGGCAAATATCATCAGATAATTTTTTTTACTTTGAAGAAGATAGAAGAGGTAGATGATGATGGTATTCTCTAGTAAATTAGTTTCATCTGATATTTATTTTTTTCTTTTTTATCTAGTAAATGAGTTTCAATAGGAAACCATTATATAACTTCCTGTTAATTAATTGTATTCCAAAATTAGAGTGTAGGCAATCATCAATTTTCATTATGTTTTTAATAGATAGATTTCCTTAATTGATTAAAATAAAAAGAAAACAAAATAATTTTTTTTAGTTTTATGGCTAATTTCAACCGTTAGTTGTTAATAGATCTAATGGTTGATATTCTGGTTATAATTTTGATTATAATCTTGTATGTCACGGATCCGCCCCCAATATTTGATTATAGTGTGAAAATACATATATTTCTGAGAATACTTGTTCAAAAATGCAAATTCTTATATATATATATATACACACACACATATACATATATAATTTTGTCCAAGAAAACACAATTTCGTTCAAGGAAAAAAAAATTACATATATATATATAATTGTACCAAAAAAAAAAATATATATATATATATATATATGTGTGTAATCATACATCTTTGTTCGAATTGCTTTTTTCGATATAAGGAATAAATTGGCTCTTCAGTCTGAAATTTACCACGTCCAAATATTGGGAAATGTCTCTTGAAATGTCCCAAGGATCAATATCGATTAAAGGTTTGACATCTGCTAATTTGAATATAGGGCATGTTCCATGTTCAAGTCATGCATGGATTATGGATACAGAAGTTGACGTGGTCATTGCGTAGCGTGTGTTAATTCAATTTTAAGTTAAATTTAGGGAAAATGTCCAAATGCACAAAAACAAAGAAACTAAAGCTCATTCCAATAAAACTCTTACCCCTTAGTCGATTCCAATGATTCTTATAAAAATACGGTATTACCCTTGTCTGATTAAACCCACGTATATCTCTCTTTTTCCTTCTCCTCTCTCTCTCTCTCCGACCCAAATCTCAGATTTTAACTCTCTCTCTCTCTCTCATGTAGATCACCGATTCATATCATACCCTCCGGCGCCGATCTCCTGCAACGAAAGACCGAAAACGAAGATGGCGACCTCTGCCGATCTCCTGCAACGAAGACCAGAAACGAAGACGGCGACCTCTGCAACGACGGCGACCTCTGCAACAATGGCGACCTTTGCCGATCTCCTGCAACAAAAGACCGGAAACCAAGACGGCGACCTCTGCAACGACGTCATTTCAATCGCCAATATCTCATCGGATTCCGAACGGGCTACCTCCCTGCACAGATCGCTCCACTACATAGGCTGCAGTGAACAGAGTTGTAGGTAGCTTCTAGATCCAAATCGGCGAGCCAGGCGCATGAAGAGGGACTGGAGATTGGTGGCTGGATCTTGTGACAGAGTGTTGGGCTGGAAGACGACGTAGTCCAACGACACTTGTTTCCTTTTTGATTTGTATGCGAAGTGAGATGCGGTTTTGGTGTGGAAATTGAGGATCGTAGGATTCGTAGCTATGGAGTCTTGAGTTCCAGCATAAGGTTCTAGCAACGTCTGGAATAAGTTTCAGCTCTTGACCGAGGTTAGGGGATGAAGAGAATAGCTAGGTTGCATTGTTGTGGTGTCTTGTGAAATTAAGTATGGTGTGTTGATTTTTGTGCTCAAATTATATTTCTGTGCAAGTGACGTCGTGTAAAAAATACTCTCTTCATTTTTTGTTTTGTTTTGTGAGTTTCAGATGATTATTGAGCAATAATCCAGTTATTAGGAGTCAATAATCGATTATTAGGGGTTAATAATCGATTATTGGGGGTCAGTAATTGATTATTGGGGTCTGTAACTAAGTTATTGAGGGTCAGTAACTCAATTTTTTTCTGGTATTATTAAGTTGAAATAAGTTGATTATTAGGGGTCAGTAACTGATTATTGAGGGTCGGTAACTGATTATTGAGGGTCAGTAACTAGTTACTGGGTGTTAGTAACTGGTCAGTAACTAGTTATTGGGGGTCAATAACTGATTTACTGGGTGTCAGTAATTGGTCATTAACTGGTTACTGGGATTCAGTAACTGGTTATTGGGGTCAGTAACTTGTTACTGGGGAAATTCCCATGACCGGAGTCCGACGGTCGAGAAATTCAGGTGACTGGAGTCTGGCGGCCGTTGACCAGAGTCCGGTGAGGTTCCGGCCAATTATTCTTTTTCTTCGACTTTCTCTCTCTATGCATGTTTAAGGAGTGAGGGTAAAATAGTCTTAAAATAATATGGTTTGTTAAGACTTTAGTAAAGATTTGTGCATTTGGGCATAAAAATGGTTACCTTATATTGGAATGGGTTAATAAAAAAGATTATATTGAGAAGTTTAAATTAGTACTAAATAGGCATTTTCCCTTAAATTTATAGGTTAATTACATTTTTGGGTACTTGATTCGTACGTAAATGGAATGATATATGGACCGTGCGGCTATATTACTATACATTGTTACAGTGCGTACGATAGAATACGTATAGTATGTAGCTGTCCATGCATGCATGCAAGCTTTGTGGCCGGGGGTCTCCTCGTTGGCTTGGTCGTCGACATGAAATAATTAAGTACGCCGGCCGGGATGCTTCAATAAAGGGTGGGATCGAGGATGGTTCCTGTTAACGGAGCTCTAGCTCTTGACACCTAGCTAGCTAGAATATGATCGAGAATTAAGTGCCTCGAAGTAAAAAGGAAACGTACGTACAGATGATTTATGCCATCCTGGTTCATGGTGCTAAATTGCTTTCACGATCTCCTCTAATGACTGAACTATGACACTAAAGGCAGGTATGAAGTTTTATCTTGATTTGGGGTAGCACTGGTTTAGGTACATCAATGGCACAAGTTACTGTCTTACTGAGGTTGCTACGTACGTTAATTAGTTAATTGAAGCAGCAGCCACATTGCTGGACGCGATGAGGTGAGTAAGCTAGGTGTGCGCTCGCAGTTGGTGGTATACTTACTAACATAGTTCTTCAATGCCACGATGATCGAATAAGTTGGTTCACTAGTACTGGAGTGAATTTCCCATGCATGCATGCATGCAGATGGTTTCTTGTGGCAACGGCGGCTAAGCAGACTGCTATTCTCATGTTGATGGATTTTTTTTTTGGCAATCAAAATTTTATTAAATAAAAAAATATAACCTAAGAGAGGGACATGAAGCCAAAACCTCTAAAAAAAGAAATAGCAAAATCAAAAGGTAACCAAAACATGAACAAGAAGAGCAGAGAGCCGATCACATCAAAGATCAAGGCGCACAACAAGAGTCCGATTACGGAAAGGATAAGGGTCTCGTAAATCTTTTTCTGTCTTCAATTTTTTCTTTTGAGACTTCAGGAGAGACTTAAAAACAGATTCCCATTTTCTAAAGTTTCACCCTCATCATACCAGGAACCCATATGACTCACCCTATCAGTCTGTTTGGTAGGAGCTCTATCTAAGAAGAGGTATCCGCGGGTGACATTAGGCCGCCACCATGCCTCAATGTATGCTTTTTTCTGCTGCCATGTGTTCATGGAGCCAACGATTCCGATCACAATGTGGCTTAAATTCGTAGGAGGGTGACTGCCGGGAGGTGCAGTCACAGCCGGGAAGCTTTGTTTGAAGGTTGTCAGGAGATTGGAAGGTTGAAAACTATGATTTATCAAAGAACAATATGTAAGACAATATTACAATTATACTTGAAATGGCTAGTGTTTTTACAAAAGCTCCAAGAGAAAACGGGGTCGCTAGTTTTTGTTGAGTTGTGGTAGAGTGAGTGGGGAGCACATCTTCAAGAATTAGATTGGCGAGCAGAGAGGGATTATTGTTTAACATGAGAGGAAGAAAACATACTCTGTTAGCAATAATATGTCTGATACGTTGCCATTTATAGAGGTTTTGGGAGTTTAAAGGATTTTCAGTTTTCAAGTTCATGATTCTTGTTCAAGTTTTCTTAATAAGCGTGATATATTGTCTTGTTCTTACTCTACCTACATATATTACTTAAGAAGTTAATTGCTTCCTACTCGTACAAAGGATATTAGACCATGAAGATCTAAAGCGCGCACATGGTTTTGTGCAGAAGACTATCTAGCTTATAGGAAAAAACAGTACTAGAATTACCGGATACTTAATGTAGGAAGGATGAACAGATGGGTACGGACGTTATACGAAAGGCGTCGTCGACCACTCGACGGTGGTGGCGACTTCAGTCTTCTTGCAAGTTTAGTTGTGTTTAAAGGGGAAATTGCAACGGCACATTAACATATTGGTAGTTTTGTACATCAAACGTAGCAGTCAGTAAGTTCTTATGATCCTAGACGTTCTTATGATCCTAAACTATCATAAAATCGGGCTAATAAGTCTGTCTATATTTGTATTGATCGACTGGCCGGATTCACTTGTTCCTCATAGTCCCATAAAACCCGTCTCTTAGGTTAACCGTCCTCATATTAGAACTAGCTAGAGACTGAGGCTAAGCATTTCCACCATAAGTCAAATTTGAAGCCAAATTTAGCTTAAAAAACAAGAATATTCTTTGAAATATTTTTTTAGCTTACCAAACTCTCCCACCAGAAGCTAAAACATTAGCTAAATTAATAGCATCTTGGCTTTAGAAAGACTCCCACCGTAAGCTAAAACTCTAGGTAAACCCATTTATTTTTCTTTTCTCATATATTTATTTAAATCAATAATTAATCATAAAAAAAAATATTATATAAATATATTCGATATGGGACTCATATGAAAGATCTTGTCGAGATCTTTGCAATGGTTGTTAGTACCGAATTTTTAGTTTTGATGATAGTGTAAATTAAAAGGAGAAATGTAAACTTGAATAAAATAACATTTCATTTTAGCTTATAAACTTCATAAGCCAAATTTGGTTTACCAAATAGCTCAAGCCAAAATTTGTATCTTGAAAAATGTAATTTGGTTTATGGTGGGATTAAACATGCTAAATTTGGCTTTTTAGCCTATGATGGGAGATGGTCTAAAGAAACTATAATTTTGACCCGTGCAACACACGAAACAGAAGCCTTTAGAATTAGACTACCTCATCTAAGTCAAATAATCAAAGAGTAGCTTGCAAAAGGAAGTAGTAAATTAGCATATATTAGATTATCTCCCACCATAGGCTAAAGCCAAATTTAGCCTATGTTTACTCCCACCATAAACCAAATTACATTTTCCAAGATAAAAAATTTGGTTTTTGGCTTGAGCTATTTGGTAAACCAAATTTAATTTATGAAGTTTATAAACTAAAATTAAATGTTATTTTATTCAACTTTACATTTCTCCTTTTAATTTACACTATCATCAAAATTAAAAATTCGTTACTAACAACCATCGTGAAGATCTTGACGAGATCTTTCATATGAGCCTCATATCGAATATATTTATATAATTTTTTTTTTATGATTTATTATTGATTTAAACAAATATATGAGAAATGAAACATAAATGGCTTTACCTTAGGTTTTAGCTTACGGTGGGAGTCTTTCTAAAAGCAAAATGCTATTAATTTAGCTTATGGTGGGTGAGTTTGATAAGCTAAAAAAATATTTTAAAGAATATTCTTGTTTTCTAAGCTAAATTTGGCCAGTTCGTCCAAGACATTTATGAATGATGAGTTCTCAATAACCAGTTGAGCATGTTCAATTCTTTAACCTTGACACACAACCCTAATTTTAGGATACACAAGATTTAGTCAACAAATAAAAATAAAATGTGTTCTACCTAAACATTGATTAGATTAGGACCTACTTGATTAGCTCGAGTCCACTACGCGGTTCAGTTTCAACTATTATGTATGGAACTTCTGGAAGAAAGTAATCAATATACCAACATTCAGTTATAGAGTAGGTTTGAGAAATTGTAAAGGGTTAAGTAGCTATAAGACCCTAGTCGTGGTGTAGGTACCACAACCGGTCATTCTATTGTGCTTTAATTTTATTCAGTTATCAATAAAGTTATTTGTTCTAAAAAAAATAGAAAACAAAGAAAGATGAAATACAAGCAGAGCAGCCTGCATTATTCATTTTTCTCTAAAATAAGTACCACTTTGAAAGACACGACTTGGATTAAACCTCGTGTGGAACTTATGGTCGATTGAGGTAATGCATATTAAAGCAACTTATGCAAATAAATAAATAAATAAATAATTAAATCTGATTTTACAAGTGAAAGAGGATACGATCCACACCTGACTATTTCTGCACACGGAATTCTAACAGAAATTGAATTTGGTTTGGTTTGGTCAATATAAGCACAAAAAATGTCTTTTTTTTGTTTGTCAAAAGACAGAGCAGGGGCAAATTAAAAGCAGCATGCTAGACATGACAGGTTATACCTGTTTACTGCTGCGTTCTGCAGTTGTTATGTCTCCTGAAAGAGACAACATCATTCGTGTGCTGGTCACTCTGGTCACCTTTGCAGCACCATGAAAGTTAAAATGACGCCTGTGAAAACATGCATGTCATGATTAAATGAGCGAAATTCATTGCAGTAACAGCAACATATGAAACACCAACAGGTCCTTATGACAAATATAGAACTATAAAATGCAGTAGTATACACGTAAATATTGTACTATTGATCATTATAGGATCCATCATTATAACCAAGATTTTGTACCAAAGGATTGTCATTAAGCAAAAATACATCTATGTTTACAGGATATAAGCAGCTCAAGTTTGGACAATGGAAGGAAACAAAAAGTCTCTGAATTCATAATGAAATAGTGATTAACCATAGAGTTCCTAAAATTAATACCCAAATCCATAGCTAGTTCTAATAGAAATCAAAGTACATCCAATGAATGAGACTGTAAACTTTAACATGGACCAAAAAAGAAGAGTCATCTTACCTTTCTTGCAAACTTATTTTAAATCAGAATCACATTCACCATTCGAAGAACTTCATGAGAGCATATCTCATTACTCCCACAGCATTGTTCAGATTGGTCATTTGATCTCCTGGCCAAGTTCATTCTCACTACGTGATGGCCCTGTAACATAGAAAAACAATTACAAGTAGCACAGAAATAGAGGGAAAACACTAATCTGAAGTGAAACATAGTATTCTTTGAAATATGGGAATGACAACACAACTCGAAGTGTCAAATGACCGAAGAGTATAAATTAAGTCCAGGAAAATAATCGCAACAGATTGCTTGATGCTAAACAATTCGTACAGTAATCAGAGGGTGAGGGAAACCCCGCTGTACCAAGCAAGCATCTAACTTTAATCATGCAGTAGAGAATACAACCAATTACCATGAACATATCTTACACCATATCTTTAGCAAGGCGAATGATGAACCTAAAACCAACAAAACGCCCATGCATTCACAATAAGTAAGCAAGAATTTCATGAATTCTGAGCCCCATCAGAAATCAATTTTGATTATTTCTGTCATGGCATGTGTTCAGAGTGGAGACATGTGGCATTAGGGGTGTGTAGGTTCAATCACTTGATGATTAACTGATAGAAAGTAATTCACATGAATGCGCTGTTTGAAAACAATACAGTAATAAATCTACACTAACATTATCCAATCCATGACAGTTTCTAAGAGAGGACGAACACAGAAGCTGTAACCCGTAGATGAACAGAAAACAGAAGAAGGAAAGAAAAAAAAGGAAAGAACTGGTACATGATTTTAAGTATGATTTTTGGAGTGGTTGCCATAGCCTTAGTTGCTGTGAACCCTTGCATATAAACCACATTTAGATATGAGCCTTATCAGACAAGCAGTTTGTATAATTGTGACCTAGTGATTAATTAAACAGCATCATTGCAATAATGAGACCTTGGTAAATCCAAAATTGTTGAATTTATAAATGTGTGACACAGTGGCGGAACCAGGAATCAAAAACGGGTAGGACTGGTTATGTGCATAAAAATTTTTAGAGTTGTAACAAAAGAACAAGAGGAAGGAAAAAAAGGGGGAAGAAATAGAAAAAAGGAAGAGTTTTATAGAATTACTGAAATACTAGTAGAAAATAGTAGAAAATGTTGTAAGGGAAAAGAAGAGTGAGAAAAAAGAAAATAAAAAAAATAAAAGAATGGCCAAAAAGGAGAAAGAAGAAAGCATACAGGAAGAATAGGGAGGGAAAATGAAGGAAGAAAAAAAGGGTGAAGAGGGGTTTCGAACCCAGGAACACTCCGACAGTCACACTTCTTTAAATTTCGACATGTCAAATAGCCAAGTGAACCAACATAAACTTCATTACACACTAGCGCTAGTTCATGTACAAGTACAAGCATGTTTTTTGTTAGGGCTATAGCCCTACCAGCCCCCTTACTAGTTCCGCCCCTGGTGTGACATAAGAATAACGAAGCTTTTTAAACCAAGTATTGACAGAACTCAAAAGCAGAAGCAAAGAGTAAAAGTAATCAATAAATGGAATCAAAAGAAACTGGAAGAGATTTTGAAGTTGCTCTAATTCGAACAGCACATACCTGGAAGAAGACAACTTGAATGTGGATAAAATTGAGCAAGGGCACAAGAGTCTCTCTCATTGGGCAGAAAGAATTTGGAATTTGGTGCATATAGCAACTAGGTTTTTCCAACTCCCACAGCGCCTCAAGTCCCATAATCATCTCCCTCACCCAACAACTGTTTCAAAGTAGTAGCAACAATGTCCAGCATTTTCATTTCATCCATTAAAATTCTCAATACAAAATATATCTCTTCACAATTAGGGTGTAAATGATCTTCAGCTTTGAATGCATGCACCTCATTCTTGAGTTCTATCCAACTCCAACCAGGCACTTTCCTAACACCTCTTTCCCTCATAAGCTTCTTTACACTAGCTTTAGCATCCCACCTTTCAAGATGTCCATACATGTCAGAAAGAAGAACATAAGTACAGTGCTCTTCAGGCTCTAGCACTAGCAGATAGTCTGCTACTTGACTTGCTAATTCAATATTACCACAAGCCCTGCAGGCAGCCAGTAAAGTCTTCCACACCATTGCATCAGGTTCAAATGGCATTTCCTCAATCAAGGCTTTTGCCATATCTAGACATCCAGCTCGCCCATAAAGATCTACTGCACAAGCATAATGCTCCATTCGTGGTGCAATTGCATATTCAGAATTCATAGACTTTAGAAAGTTGCATCCTTGTTCAACCAAACCCATGTGGCTACAAGTAGTTAAAATAGCCACAAATGTTATGTGATCAAGTTTCACCTTTTGCTTCTTCATTTGGGAAAAGAGGTCTAGTGCAACATATCCCTGCCCATTTTGTGCATATCCAAAAATGATTGAATTCCAAGTGATTGAGCTGTCTTTAAGGGTCTCTTCAAATGATTTTCTAGCATCATCAATGATGCCGCACTTGGAATACATAGAGATCAAAGAACTGGCTACAAACTCATTGGATTCAAGCCCTGATTTAAGTGTCAAAGCATGAACCTGTTGACCCAGGTTGAGGGTTCCTAAATCTGAGCAAGACCGAAGTACAGCCGAGAAGGCATAATGATCAACCTCCACCTCTCCATATCTCATATCCCCAAATAATCTCAAGGCATCTTCATTCCACCCATTTTGCGAAAACCCAGTCAAAATGGAGTTCCAAGAAACACGGTCCTTAAACTCCATGGATTCAAAGATCTGAAGTGCTTCCTCCATGGAATTGTTACTTGACTTGAGATACATAGAAACTAATGCATTAGAGATTGGTGCGGAGTTTTGTAGTCCCCTTTTTATAACCAGCCCATGGAAGGATCTCCCATGATTGTTGTGTATCTGTTCAGAATATGCACTGATGATGCTAGTATAACTGTAGATATCAGGTTCAAACCCAAGCCTTTGCATCTCCAAGAAGAGCTTGCAACCAAGTTGTTCTTTTTGGTGATGCAAGTACGCTGCTAGCATGGAATTCCATGTCACCAAATCTCTTGTACCAAAAGTACCATCAAACACTCTTTCGGCCTCTTCTATCGACCCACATTCTGAATATGAAGTTATTGTGGCATTGCAGACGGTATTTTCACATCCCAGACCATGTTTTATAATTTTACAATGTATCTGTACCAACGACTCGTAAAACTCAGCATCATCAAGCAATGTCAAAACCGGAGCAATCGTGCCGTCTTCGAGCTGCATGCCCTCCTGCTCCATACAATTCAACAGCCAAAACGTGGCACAGCGATCACCACCTTGCACATACCCAGCAATCAGCGCATTCCATGAAACAGAGTTGTGTTGCGGCAACGAGTCAAACACCGCATACGCATCCCTAACTCTCCCACATTTCGCATACATATCCAAAAGAGCACTCCCAGAGTACACATTACTCTCATAACCTACCTTAACAACCACGCAATGCACTTGCTGCCCAAGATCACACCGAAGCGCACAAGCGACACCCTTAAGTATGCTTCCAAATGTATACCCATCAAAACCAAACCCACATCTTCTCATGCTTCTTAGCACGTCCCACGCCGCCTCCAACTGCCTGCAGTTCACATGTCCAGCGATAATGGTGTTCCAAGACACAGTGTCTCTGTGAGGCATTTCGTCGAACAGTTGGTGTGCAAGGCACATGTGCTGAGATTTCGCATAACGGTTTAGGACATTGTTGGCACAGTACACGTCTGAGAAGGCTCCTGACTTGATTTCCCGGCAGTGAGTTATCGAGACATTGCGCAAACTGCCAACAAGTGAATGGAATGGCCTCATTCATGAAGGGCTGTTTTCGCTGAAACGATGAACCCGTTATGTTTTTTAAAACACGCAGAGCTGAGGGAAGAAGAGATCAGGAGAGTTGTGGTTGATGGTTGTTTGAGATTTGAGAAGGACAACTATAGAAAACTACAATGAAGAGTGGAAAAGGGAGTGAAGAGTAGAGCCGTAGAGAAGAGGAGGTGCGCGGCGCAGCAGGTCTGGCAGTCGGGTTGGCTTGGCCGAGCAAAAGGAAAAATTGTCCAAACGAAGCTAAGTTTTGGTGTCTCACTCGTGCTTCAAAACGGCATCTCACGTTTTTAACACACCAACTAACAAAGAACAATTGCCTAGCCAAAAGTATCTGAAACCGTCATATTTTTATCTTAAAAATGACTAATTTACCTTTTAATTTT
>NC_020492.1:31143979-31146924 GCF_000184155.1 Fragaria vesca subsp. vesca | reverse complement strand
TTTTTTTTTCTGAACAAGATCTATTTTATGTGTTTAGTTGGTTATTTTATTTGGAGAGAGGGGGAAAAAAAAGTAAAGATATGAACAGACGAAAGTATCCCTCAGGTGATAAGTTTTCCTCAGGTGATAAGTTTTTAACAGAGCTAACAGTTCTAGATACTAATATTTAGTCGGGATAAGAACAAGAGATACATTTTTTAAGTTTTTGAAATGTGAGACACCAAAAGTTAGCTTGTTTAAAAGGTCAGACAATGTTTGGACTATTTTCCTTTGCATCCTCCGAACCTAGACAACGACCATCACTAGAGAACTCGTCCGTCCACAACCATCAGATGTCGGCACGACTAAGAGGCCGACACCAACCTCGCAGCGCAGCCGGATGAGAGAGAACAAAACTTTTTGTGAAACCCTAGTTCCTTGTTTTGCGGAGCAGTGCTTTTCCAGCCACTCAATGTATGACATTGATGATTTATTAACCAGTGAGGAGAGAATCTAAAATTTCATTTATAAATGACACATTTGGAGGAAATTTAAATGAGAAATTTAAATATGCAAATAAAGTGAAAACTAAAAAAATTTAAATCTTCTCAATTCACAAGAAATAAGGAGGCCGTTGCTGGGGATTCATAACGACAGTGCTAGCATCTTTTTGATTGATCGGGAACTCTCCCTCCCATAACATCTTTAGTGGTCTCTTTCACGTAATATTTCTTCTTTCTCCTTTTGATGTAGTGTTTACAAGCTTTGGAGTGGCGGTTTTTTAGCTAATGGTCCTCATTTTCGGAAGGAGTTCTATGGCCATGAAGTACAACAAGAGGTGGAGGCCGGTTTCGGGGTTAGGTTTGAGGATGAAGGCGGCGTTCGTTGTTTTGTGATCGGTTGTAGGATCCTGGATGCGGTTTTTGGCAGGATTGTGAGGCTTTATGGTGGCGGCGACAAGGATTGGGGATCAAACCCATGTGGATCGAATTTAGGTCCTAGTTGCCATTCCTTGTGGTTATTGATCGATTTGTGATCCTTCCTGGATTGGGTGATCGGAAACCAAGGGCGGCACGCAATGGAACTGCGGCAAGCAAGTTTGGGACTAACAACGAGTTTAACGTTGAACTGATGAAGGCGGCTTCAGTCTTTGTTGGTTTTGGGTAGAGGCTTGCTTGCTTGCCTTGTTAATGACAGTCTTGGGCAGCTAAGCCTTGTGACCAGTGGCGAACCTACACTGGTGAATGGTGACGGCTACACTACATAATGGGTGCTCATTTTGTTGGGTGCCCTTAACACTTTTTGGAGAGGCTGGGATAAAGTTTTCTCTATGGACTTGGGCCTCCTTGGTTGTCTTAGGCTTGAGATAAGGTTTATCCAAGACCAAAACCTTCAATTTTACACAAGCTTATAAAGGAGCCTCAAGCAAAGAAACAAATTCATACCTAATTCAGGATAGCTAAATAACAGTTGCCTCAGACCTTGATTCGGGTACATCTAGTAGACTTATAAGAACTAAGCACAAGATCTGCTTCTATTGCTTAGGCTAGCTGATCTAAGGGCAAAGCCTTACCCTTGCCCTTGGCATTAGGGCTAAGCCTTCACAATAGGGATTGGGAAGGAAAGGCACAGACAACCTTCCTTCTTAGCAGAATGCCTCGATTTATTTTTTTTGCAAGTGGATGACCTAACTTCTTCTTCCATGTAGGAGAGTGTCCCTCACCATCTGTCTCAAGCGAACCAATTAGTGATGCAACATGATGAGATGAGACCTTACCAACCAAGATAATCTTAGGTTCTTTTGGAGACGGAGTACAATTCCCATTGCGACTATGTTTCTTCAACTATATCAATGTTGGAGAAGCCGGTACATGTGCAGTAGTCTCACTGCTCTTAGTGTTTGAGTCTGCAGGAGGCATCTCAACACATTCACTTCGCACTGACGGCTCAATTTGTTCAAGATAATTCTCCTTCTCTCTTGACTCCGATTGCATACCAACCTCATGAGCCTCAGATGCATGTACGACTTCTCAGGGACCAAGCAACGCATCACAGGGTGTCTCTTATGTTGTTCTAGGGACACAGACATCCCCTCAGCCTTACTCGATGCTCTCACGTCCAAACCCTCAATATTCTTATCAACAAACGCAAAACAAAAGGCACCAAGGTAGAAGCAAAACTTAAAGCCCTAGCTTGTGGTAGGGACTGCTTGAGTGATCATACTACTGATCCCACGCTACCCTTACTGATGTTCATAATTTCAAGAGATGATCAACCATGGTTTCTAGAAAATCCTCACTTTCAAGTACAACAGGTTTTGAGATTTCAAAAGTGAAAAGAATTATCATCACCCCCCTTTACGAAATTTTAATTTGTCGTATTCGACAAAATCGCCGAGCAACTTACCAATGAATTTGAGATTAGGAGGTTCCTCATAAAGTGGAGGAATCTACTAAAACCTTCCTCACTTCCTTACATGTCGCATAGGAGCATATATAAGCAATAGGAATGACACCACCGTTAATCTCCTAGCAAACCAGAGCATGATCAAAGCACCATGTGACTCCATGAAAGACTTTGTTTCGATCTTTCACATATTCAAATTTAAAGAGTTAGAGATCCCATCTTTCTTGAATCTGCAGCATCGTGTCCAGTGGCTCCAGCCCCTTAAGTGCGCTTTGATTTGGGACTTGAAAAGAAAGGGATCAATTGTTTGACGGGTAAGAAGCTTACTAGGCAAAAAAGATTAGGTTAATCGACGCACAGGGACGCCACCAATCTTCCCAAGATCCAGAGCACCACCTCCTCCTGCTAGTGCATTCATTATTATAATTAGGAAAAAAGACCATTTCATCAAAAACAGGGTGTTTACAGCCCAATCCAATAACAAAATTTTTCCATAGCTCATTGCAATGATTTTTAAGAAAAAGATTATTATACCCTCACTCTTATCCATATACCCTTCT
>NC_020492.1:31141690-31143959 GCF_000184155.1 Fragaria vesca subsp. vesca | reverse complement strand
CTCTACTCTCTCTCTCTCTCTCTCTCTCTCTCTCTCTCTCTCTCTCTCTCTCTCTCTCTCTCTCTCTCTCTCTCTCTCTCTCTCTCTCTCTCTAACCTACCATCAACAAGTATTCAGCACACCAGAGATCATGACAAACATGATGGAGGCCATCACAGCTTTACATTTCACGGTCTCAGATCAAAATGTCTCAAACTCAACATACTAGGAGAATTGGAGGAATTGGCCATAATTCACCATTTCGGCAACGTCATCACTTTGGCCATGATTCACCGTCTCATCGATTCAGATCTCTCTGATTCTCTATCTTCTCATAAACCGAATGCTTGCGGTTAGGCCTCTAGTTTCTTCATGGACTCGACCTCATGATCGACTTCAACGATGAGACTTCAGTTGGATCGGATAGTAAGGTGAGGTCGAGTTTGAAGAAGAGAAACTACAATCACCGTATTGTGCAGTTACTGTATAGTGGTAAGGAAGACTACGATAGGTGGTGGGTGGCGTGAAGTGGATCACTGTAATTGATTGAGTTATAGAGTAGAGATGTTAAATGCCCAAGATAAAAGTGGTCCTAAAGTGATCTTTGCTGTACTCGTAGGTGTAGTCATTTTTCTTTCTTCCTTGTATTTCCTTGCCTAATAAGAAGGTTGGTTAGCAACCTCACTCATATTCTCTTAAATTGAGTCCTAAACTTCTCTTCTTCATGTTTTTCCTTCTATTGTCCCCTTTCAGTTGAAAATTAGTTCTTTCATGCAATGGACCCTATCAAACTATCACAAACTATTGTTTTTCTCTCAATAAACAATTATTGGGTCAATAAACTAATTACTAAGGGGTAATAATTAAGCTTATTATTGGGGGTCAATTTTGGGGGAAATAAATCATGAATACAGTTTACAGACCCCCAATAAAACCTTTGACGAGGGTCAAGTTAGGTTCCGGCGAGGGCCCAATGAAATTCTAATGACATCACCAAAGTCTTGCAATTCTGAAAAGAACCGAAGAAAGTACGGGTATCGGTGACCAGAGTCTAGCAAGTGGTGATGTTTCGGCAAAGTCTTCTCTCTCTTTCACTTTCTCTGTTTAAGCATGTTTAAGGGGTGAGGGCAAAAAGTCTAAAAAACATACGAAATACCATAAAAAACCTATTTGTATATTTTGGGCTCTAAAAGCATCTTCTCCTATAAGCTATATATCTTCAACTGTGACCAATATCTTAATCCCACGGTATGCCATTTCCCAACTTCGAAATAAAAAAAAAATTGGTCTTCGTGAATTTAGAAGGCCATATTTGTGAAGGCCAAACTCAGAGATCCACAATTTTCAATTTTCTGATTTCTGTTTCTTTATCTATTATCTATTTACATTCATGAAATGTCATATCAGTATGTTATTTATAATGTTTATGAAAACAAAAAATATACCATTGTAACGCTATTGTTGAGATCTTCAATATGAGCCTTATATTTGATATGTTTGGAATCCTTTGCATAAAATTTATTCTCAAGCTTAATGATATAGACACATATGTTTTTGTTTAAGTAAAATAGACTAATTTTATTAATAGCCTCATCAAAACCATACTCGGAAGTATGGGAAAAACGGTACTAGATTGTGAAGTACTAAATGATGAAAAACAACTTAAAATAAAACAATGAAACTAACAATTAAAGAAACACATTAAAAACAACTTTAGAGTTTTCAAGTAGCACTATGCAATCAGAAAAATAATAGCCACAAGAGTCTAGGGTTTTCGCCTTAAGCTTCCAAGCCTTCATTCAGCAGCTCTCGTATCACGACGGCTTTACTCGTCATTGTGTTGTGAGTGCTGTCGGGCAAGGAAGTTTAGATTGGCTTTCTGGCCTTAGATGTCATGGTAGAACTCAAACTTGGGTAAGGTTGCATGTTGTGGTGTGAGGCTGCGCCTTCACGTTCGCTCGGAGGCTTGGTCGACAACATGGATGTGATGTTGGCTATCCTCTTCTTCTTCAGGCGATCGCTAGCAAATTGACGACGGGGTATGGCTTCAGCGGTTTCAAATCTGATCAGTTCTTTTTGGTCTGATTTGGGTGCTTGGAACCATGCGAAGAGGCGATGGTGGTTATGCACTTCTTGTCGGCGTCAGTGTAGTGGAGTGTTGGCGGAAGATGCGGCGGCTGACAGCTGCTTTTGACGGCAGCTTGGATTTTCGCGACCGTGATGGAGGCGTTTTATCTGGACCAGCTTGGAGCTCTGCTAAGGTTTGAGTGTATTAGGTTTGGGCTTGTTG
>NC_020492.1:31137801-31140928 GCF_000184155.1 Fragaria vesca subsp. vesca | reverse complement strand
TATATATATATATATATATATATATATATATTCAATCTGTGCACTAATAGAACAAGTACTATGCACTGTAGATATGGCTAGAAAACTAAAGCAAGACACTGTGGACTTCGAGTCTTGCACTCGGCAATCCAAGGTCTTTAACAAATGTGTATGTGCGAGAACCTATTTGAGAACTTGTTTGAGATCCTTCAGATGACTCATTTCTCCTAAGCGGTCTACGGACGTGCACGGTAGGGGTGGAATTTTCCATCATAACCGGAAAAAAAACCAAACCGAAACTGAAAAAAAATTGAACTGAAACCAAACCGAACCTAATTAGGAAAAACTGAACCGAACCGATTAGTTTGGTTTTTTGTTTCAACCCTTAAGAAACCAAACCAAACCGAAAAACCAAATCTCTCTCAAACGACGTCGACATTTGATGTTATTTTTCTTATTAAATATTTGATTTGATTAATGTGATTTTAGGTTTTTTGTTTTATATGATTATAAGTTTTTCTTTTATAATATTTTTCTTTATACTTTTTTATGTACATGTTGAAATGTTTAAGACTTCATGTATGCAAAGCATAGGGAGTGTATGTTACCTTCAAAATCGAATACCTTATTCTTTCAAGCTTAATCTGATGGACTCTAATAATTAATTTATTTTTCTCTTCTTTATTCCCAACTTTTGATTTTTAAACTTTAAATTTGGGACTTTACTTTAAACTTTGGACTCTATATTTTGTGTTGTATGTGAACTTTGAAATTTTCGAATTAAAGTGTCATGTTTTTGTTCTTTATTTCGTGTTTTTTTTGTAGCACTTTGGAAATTAGTGGTGCCCAACTATAAGACAGTGGAAATTGTGAAGGCAACACGACGTCGTCAAACAATAATTCCTTAGCAAACTTAGGGAAATGCTCTAAAGCCCACACCATGAGCAGGTGCATGTGAGCACCTATGACCGCCATTTTCTTTATTTTATATTATTTTAAACAATTATGAATGTGGGTAAGCATTGCAACTCCCCATGCATTTTCCTTAATTTTGTCCTTAGACACACAATATAAATACTGCAAGCTCACATAGACGTGATCCGAAGTCAGTAATATTACCGTGCCTACAATATATAGGGCAAAAGCAGAAACATACTTTTCCAATTCAACTCCGTCTACACCTTCAGGTACTTTCTCAAACCTATGTTTCAACCAAGACATTCTAACAGAACAACCATTCTTCTTCATTATAGAAGGCACTGCACCTAACGCATTAATTTTTTCCATGCTCGACACTACTAATTTGCCGTCTATGTTAAGCCCAGTAAGGTATGCTACATCTTGTAAACCTAAAAGCATATGTCTGTCATTACTCTAAAGATACAATCCTCAATAACATAATTGCGGATTAGTGTTTGAATCATTCGATTGTCATGATGACATCGGCCTACTTGTCTTGACAAGTCATACAAATGATCAAAACCTGTGTCCTTTAATTTCATTAAGGACCCTCTCATATGCTGCCCACGTTGCACACTTACTTAATTTTTCTTTAGTAGAAACCATTCTGCAATGCAAGTAAATTTACATTTCAATACATGTAAACACAGTCAAATAAATTGCAAGAAATTGAAACCAAACTAACCAGAAGAGCTACTAATTTGTTCATCAGACATACTGCAAAATAGACATTTAGAAACTGGAAGAACCTAAATACTCGACAAATCACATATTAAAGCAATCACTACATCAACAATTTGTTCTCTATTTTCTAGCAATAACGGTTTTTTTTTTTTTTTTGTAAATCTAAATGAAATCTGAACTATCATCATGCAGAGAAGAACATAATTGGTGTGGGTGATATCCAACATAGAGAAGTCAAATCGCAACAATTCATTGAGTGCACAAATCACAAATTCACAGTTTCACAATCAATAAATTGAGATTAACAAATACCAATATCTGAAATCGCAATCAACTAGGCTATATCTTAATATTACTAAAACTCATAATCAAAACACCACTAAAACACTAAAAAAAAAAATCAATCAAACGCAGAAAAATCGATAACAAACCTGATGTGGGGGCGGGGGAGTGTGTGCCAGTGTGGTATAGTGGTATATTCTTAATGCTTTCGAAATTATTGAGTATTAAACTTTCGGAGTATCTATTTGGTTAAATTTTTAGAGAATGTTAGCTTGTTGTAGAATCATCGTCATAAATTTTATTGATACATAAAAAAATCTTAAAAGGAACAAATTAAATATGGATTATAATTTTAATATGTATGTGTGTTTTGCATTGTGGGAGAAGAAGGGTATTTATGGTTATCAAGTAGGTGCTCATCCATTTTAGGTTTATAAATCTAACGGTGTCAATATATACATTCATGTAATCTAATATAATGGTTGTCACATTGAAGACAATCATATCTTATCTCATCATGTTGAAATGTGTACAAGATGTGAAATAATTTACCAATTCATAATTGACTTTGCAGGTAGTACAATAATTTCGATACAAGTTTTTGAAATGTGTGTGAGATGAGATAGATAAGGATTAAATGTAATACAGAACATCAAATGAGACATACTAAGTACACATGGTCGGCCATGGGGGAGTACGGCTGGTGCGCTTGCACAAGGCCCCCGATCCGGCAACGCCCCATAAAGTTAGAATGTTTGTTTTTTATTGTTTTAATGCAATAAAAATATTTTAAAACCTTGTAGTTAAAACATTGTGCTCCAGTCCAGTTGGATGAGAGAGCTTTTAGTTTGATGACAAGTGATGTTTTGACTCTAATTAACCCCCCTCTTCTCTCCAATTCTGTTGCGCACACACACACACACAAAACCAAAAAAAAAAAAAAAAAAACCAACAAATTACAATAAAATTAAAAGAAGACTAGCCTTATTTCTTCTTAATTTTTTATTATTTATTATGCTCCTACTAAGAAATATCCATCTAGAAAATGCTAAGTCTTTTCTAGAAAAAGAGATGAATAGATGAATTGGTTCAACCTTAAGGTAGTTTTTACTAAAATTAGAAATTATTTGGAAACTTACTTGTGATCAACATGTACACAAGAAAGTATTAAATGCTATTAGGTTTGATTTCCATTAGAAGTAGTCTTTTTAAGTAAAAAATT
>NC_020492.1:31135006-31137545 GCF_000184155.1 Fragaria vesca subsp. vesca | reverse complement strand
ACACACACCAAACAAAAACAAAAAAAAAAAACATCCANATCAATAAATAAAGAGCTAGCCTATTTTCTTCTAATTTTTTTTATATTTATTTATGGCTCCTACTAGAAAATATCCATCTGAAAATGCTAAGCTTTTCTGAAAAAGAGATGAATAGATGAATTGGTTCAACCTTAAGGAGTTTTTCAAAATTGAAATTATTTGGAAACTTACTTGTGATCAACATGTCACAAGAAAGATTAAATGCATTAGGTTTGATTTCCATTGAAAGTAGCTTTTTAGAAAAAATTGATCAAGAAAGATTGATAGACGATTTTTGCTGCTAAAAATGCAAGAAGATCCATCTTTTTCAAGTAATATTACAATGGTTGTTATATATATTCTCTTTTGCTAAGGTTTAGGGATTGTTAAAGCTCTTAAAATTTGGATGGGATTGCTGAGATGTTCATAGGCAAATTGATAGAAACTTGTAGGTGTTTGATTTCATTGTTCCTGTGATTTTGATGATGAATGCAAACTAATCATTTACCTTATATATGATATTCGATGTGTTTATTATTTACACTATATGGATTGATTTGATGAAAATTACATAATATGTTGTTTCGTCATTTTCGTTTACATATGAATTCTCAGAACTAGCCCTGTACGTACATAAAAAAAATGCTAAATTAAACTTCTAATGCAACACTTCAAGCTTCATCTCTACCATGACGATCCCATAGATAATCAATCAATGAATCCCTATGTTCAAAATGAGCATTCTTGTCTTTGATTTGTCTAAACTGACTAAATCGTGCATCTTCTTCAACAAGCAATTCAACGGTATGGGCAAGCGCACGATTAAATTCCTTAATCGGAGCTGTTAAATCACGCTCATCCATTCCTCGCTAATCATATTGTGCATTATGATAAGCACGTTCAACGTCTTTTCCACATGATTTTATTTTCACCCTTGAGGATCATGAACCGAACCGCCAAACCCCACCAGATCACAAGTCATATTTCAAACTAAACTTGTCTATCCAGTTCAACTCAAATTCTCAAAGCTGTGGATTAGTGGATTATAATAACATGAGTCTTCATCAAAGCTCTCTTTAATAACTTTACTCAATTTCTACATCAAAGCTCTCTTTAATGGTAAAAATGAGTCTTCATCTATATCCATTCCACCATTTCCAATTTCTTGTGTATATCAAATCAGTAAGCATGTACTATGGCATTCGCTGTTACATTCGATCTTACACCTAACAGGCGTTCGGCTTCAACTTATTGGAGGAGAAAGCACATAAGCTCCTCTTTAGAGGCGATAATTAAAAAATATGAATCATTACATGAATCTCTAAATTTGTTTTCACTCTCCACCCCCACTTAAACCCCACCTTGTATTCCCTTCTATATTGCACAAGATTAACATTCTAACGAGATCTACTGTGAACTACATAAACTAATATACAAAAGGGAAAATATGGATCATGTATTATATATCCCTAGGGCCATCAAAAGACTGAGTCTTTCTCAGATTCCAGTGCAGGCCATCATGAATGCTGGTCAAGAAATCATTGGTCGAATCAACTTGACATGCCGTTGGGACGGGCCAAGGAGCCATACTGCACACAAGTGCATCGCCAGCTGCAAGCCGTTTCCTGTCCTTGCCATCAAATGATGCCCATGCATGGCTTCTGCTGTTATAAGGTACTTGTACTCGCAACGTCACATACTCAGGTAATATCAGAGGTCGGAATGATAAGGAATGTGGACAAATAGGGGTAAAGAGGATGCCTGGAACCTGCAATCATGGAGAACAATCAATATAGCATACATCAATAGCATGCATCCATTAAAGACTTTGACTGCAGGTTGCAAGTATACTGGTAAACTTTGAAATTCATTTTTAAAATGGACGATTTCAAGTATTCCCATTTTGCCCTAATATATTGCTCTAGAATCTCCTTAAACTTCAATGAAAATTGTACTGTTTAGCTTAGTTTTCATAGCTTACTTGAAAATTGTTTTATAGCAGTTCGTCACAATTGTTACAAAACCTAATAGCAATCATCAGACTACTTATATGATAAATTACACCATCCAACAATAGTAGCGGTATCCCATTATTAAAAAACACTAACACAGAAAACCATGGCTGTACACCACAACCATAACAGTAATATAAATCATCAAAAGCTTATGGACGGTGGGAAGAGAGAACCAGAGTTATATAGGATGAGAGACCGACTGAATTGGAAGATAGTTGATTATTGTTGAAAAAAAATTCGGTGTATACTTGATAGGTATAATATATATATATAGAACTTTTCTCAGGTGTGGACGTCCGCACTGTTTTACGGTGCGGATTTTCGTCCATTCGTCACCATACGGAGCCGGCGAGGGCGCGCCTCCACCCCAGCGGACTCCAGCAGCTTCCCCGACCACTTTCCATCCCCGGTGAGTCCGCCGAATTCCAGTTTTCCGGCCAGATTGACTTTGTTTGAAATTTTGGGTCATCTGGCCGGAAAACTGGAATTCGGCGGACTTGCCAGGG
>NC_020492.1:31117668-31134986 GCF_000184155.1 Fragaria vesca subsp. vesca | reverse complement strand
TCTTTTCCAGTTTTCCGGCGAGAACACCCAAAACTTCATATAAAGTCGATCTCGCCGGAAAACTAGAATTCGGCGGACTCGCCGGGGATGGAAAGTGGTCGGGGAAGCTGCTGGAGTCCGCTGGGGTGGAGGCGCGCTCTCGCGCGGCACCGTACGGTGTCGAACGGACGGAAATCCGCACCATAAAACGGTGCGAACGTCCGCACCTGAGAATGCCTCTATATATATATATATAGGTATTTTTTTTCTCTCATTAGGAACAACCATACTAGGACAAGATGAAAATATAGTTAACATACCTGGGGATGGACCATTGATCCTCCAGCTGCTAATGAATATGCAGTACTGCCAGATGTTGTTGATAATATCAGCCCATCACCTTGGACGCACGTGACAAAAGAGTTGTCACAATAGCATTCCAAATTTGTGAGATAAGATGATATTCCACGGTCAATTGTAACCTCATTTAAAACAAGTATTGGCCCTTCAGTTTCGTACTCATTTTTAGCTGCTTCTCTAATAACATGGCACTGCAACCGGTGTCGTAGTGTGATACTAATGGGACCTTTTAAAAGTGAATCGAGATAATCCCGGTAACGTTCACTGTCTGAATCATGTTAAGGATCACTTCTTTATGAGACATAGAAATAGTGAGAACAGAGAAAAGTGTTATAAAAGATTAAGGCAGGCAATATTAGAGCTTTTTTGTTTTTTCTTCTTTTTAAGAATAAATCTGGTGTAGAGTATTTTTAAGAAATAGTTTGTGTATGTTCTTTTAGTAAGTAATTCAATCATAGAATATGATGAAAGGATACGAAATGGAGTCATAAATCCCAGAGACCCTAAAGAAAACGGCACAACAGGTGGAACTGGTCCTTTGAACATGGATGCTGCCTGTAAAGTAAGAAAAGAGGGCAATTTAACATTGCAAACCAAGGTAGGCTCGCGTTCAGTTCCCAAGGCTTAAATAGCCAGGAAAGTTAATTTTGATGGAGCTTGTAGCTGAAGTAACTTGCACAACTGATAGAAAAAAAAAGTAATAATGTCTTGCTAAAAACTATTCTAGTGGTCTCCTAAGAAAGGAATAATAGTAATGAAGAACATCATCCAATGGACAAGCAAAAAGTTAAATAACGTACTAGATCAGACTCTGCTGATGAACCTTCTATCAATTTATCAACCATCTGTGAAGTTCATATGACTTATAAATAATATCCATTCTAATTATATTCCTACAAATCACTCAGCATAATTCTATATAGACAGGGAAACAATATTATGAAGCACCAAAAGGAAGCAGATGTTCTCCATATACTGTAGCATCTCTGAATATGATAACTTCAAATTCCCCTACCCAAAGCACTCAAATGCTCTAAAAGCAAAGTCAACCTAAAGCTTTCCAAAAAAAATTAATTAAAAATCAAAATAAATATAAAAAAATCATCCACACATACCCAAAGGACGGTTCCATCCCCACCAAGAGTCACCACAAGGTCAACTCTTGTGTGCAGAAGCATAATCTCGGTGTCTGTCAAGCAAAGCATCAAATTTTATACAGTTAATAGCAAAATCACAAGCAAAACAACTAAATGCCTAATTGTACTTGTTTCTTCATTTAGATGAAACAAGTACAATTGATTAGGCAAATGTATTTAGATGAAATATCATGAGCAAGATTACATGTACACCCACTCCAAATCTCATTTTAGGGATTCAAAGACTGTTATTTAAGATTGATTTTCTTCTTTCCTTGACGTGTTCTATTGTTTTTGTTTTTCAAATGTTCTGCTAGCAACTTCATACTCCATTTTCAATGAAAGAAATTTCTAACAGTCAAAAAAAAAAAAAAAGACAAGGAGCACCTACATAGATCCATCTTGCATGTAAAATTAAATAATTAGGGAATATACAGTATACAAAGGATTTAGTAAAAGCACATGGACACCAAGTCTTGGAATTTATCACATATCTGAAAGAGATTCTTCCATTTTATAGCAGGAAAGAAGCAACCCTTTTTGTGGTACTCACCTTCTTTCCATGTATGGACAAAGTTGTAGTATGATGATTCTGTTACAAGTTCACCTCTCACACGTGGCTCCACATAAATATCTAACCCTTTCTGCTCTCTCAACCATCTGGAAACAGAAAATGAGGACTGAGAAAATTAATAACACATACCGACATTCTGTTATAGAGTAGGCTTGCAAGATTGTGAAGGTTAAGTAGCTATAAGACCCTAGTTATCCGTATATTTGCACGAGACTTGATATAAATGATAGTCATTTTGCGCAATGTAGGTGCATATAATACATTCAAATATAGTATGTTGAATGACTTGGAACACAAATACAATTCAAAAACAAGCGTTTCATTAAGACGAAAGATGAAAGAGAAGAAAGAAGCATGCATCTATGCATTTTCTCTAAAAGAAGCACCACTTTGAAAGAGACGACTTGGATTAAACCTCTTCCGGAACTTATGGTGAATTGAGGTAACACATACGAAAGCAACTTATTCAAATAAATAATTAAATCTGATTTTAGAAGTGACAGAGGATAAGATCCACACCTGACCATTTCGGCACATAGAATTCGAACAGAATTTGAATTTGGTTTTGTCAATATAAGCACAGTCTGTGGGTGAGTTTCCCACTTCAAAGAAATCTGGAAAAAAAAAATGTGAATTAGATACATTCAATTCAACCGTAAGCCTAACAGAAATATGTCAATTCATTCAAAAGACAGAGTAGTGGAAAACTACAAGCAGAATGCTAAACATGATAGGTTATACCTGTTTACTACTGCGCTCTGCAGTTGTTATGTTTCCTCTTTCGAAAGAGACAATGTCATGCTTGTGCTGGTCACTCTGGTCACCTTTGCAGCACCATGAAAGTTTGAATGATGCCTGTGGAAACATGAATGCCATGATTACATGTGCAAAATTTTTTGCACTAAAAGCAACAAAAGAAAAACCAACAGGTCCTTATGAAAATATATAACTATTAGAAGCAGCAGTGTGAACATAAATATTGTACTATTGATTAATATAACCAAGACTTGTTATCCAAAAATTGTTATTAGGCTAAAAGATATGTTTCACGGGAATAGATGCAGCTTAAATTTGGAAATATGATGAAATTGGCTCATGGCAGGGAAAAGTACAGTCTCTGAATTGATAATGAAATAGTGATTAACGACAAAGTTCCTGAAATTACAATGCAAATCAATAGCTAGTTCTAACAGAAATCAAATTAGATCCAATGAATGAGACCGTAAACCTTAACAAGCCAAAGATGTGAATGGACCGTAGAAAAAGAGGCACCTTACCTTTCTTGCAAACTTATGGAGAAGCAATTTTGAATCAGAATCACATTCACCATCCCGAAGAACTTCATGAGAGCATATCCCATTACTCCCACAACATTGTTCAGATTGATCATTTGATCTCCTGGCCAAGTTCTCTATCCTCTCATCATCCCTGTTACTCTCTCTATGTGATGGCCCTGTAACATACAGAACAATTACAAGTAGCACAAAAATGGAGAAAAAACACTAATCTGAAATGAAACATAGTATTCTTTGATTTATAGGAATGACGACACAACTCGAAGTGTCAAATCACAGAAGGATATAAATCAAGTATCACAACATATTTGCTGGATGCTAAACAATGTACAGTAATAAAACTTCTCTGTACTAATCACCATATAGGCATCTAATTTAATCATACCGGAGAAAGTACTGTTGGGTTTCCAGCCCATGTGTTTTTCCTAAGATGTTTCGTCTTGGATTATGGTGTTCCAATAAGGAAAGGATATCCTTATTGATGATGGTATACCTGTAACCAAGATTACAGAGAAGTAAGGAGGCATTATTGCCTACCACTAATAGGAATAGGAATAGGATTTCCTGTTTGGTGAAGATCCTTATGGCTATACAAGGAGGGGTTCAGCTCTAGGGTTTTGTATCGCAGAGGCAAAGAGCAAAGTGTGTTCCATTCTCGGTTAGAGGGTGAGAGAGGGCAGAGAGGAGAGAGATAGGAAGAGAAAAGAGTGTTTTCTTATTCTTTCTGGTGTACCCATTATTAATATAGTGGAAGATTGTTTTCTGCCGGTGGATGTAGGCAAAGGTTTCGCTGAACCACCTTAAATCTGTGTTCTTTGTGTCTTATCTCTGTGGTTGTTTCTCTTGGTTTGCTGTGTTCTTTTGGGGTTCCTTGACATACATAATTGGCCGATATCACAACAAATACAACCAATTACCATGATCATATATTACACTATCTTTACCCATGACAAATGATGATGAACCTAAAACCAAAAAAACGCCAATGCATTCAAAATAAGTTGGCAAGAATATCAGAAACTCTTACCCCTTTTCCGAAATCAATTTTGATTATTTCTATCGTGAGCGGTGTTCAGAGTGGACACTTCTGGCATTAGGGGTGTCTAGCTTCAATCACTTGATCATAAAGTGATGAAACTAGTTCACATGAATGCACTGTTGGAACACAATACAGTAATAAATCTACACTAACACTCTTATCCATGACAGTTACTATAAATTCCTTTCCTGCCTAGTTGTTAAACAGCATCTGGTCCTTGTAGCACCTTCAACCAAAATTAAACAACACTGCCTTAATTAGCGGTCAGCAATTTGCATTTTTATACAAGACCGTCTGATTTAAGCAACAGCCTCCTGTTGTGGTCGGTCTCATTAAGTAAAGCTGTACCTTATTTTCTTTTCTTGATATTGACTCATCAAAGAGGTTAAAAGGGAACCGTCTTCAGTTAAAACCTTTCCGCATGTTCTTTATCAAAGTATCGCTATGACTTTATTTGTTTTAAGACAAAGCAAATACCTTCAGAAATTTTCCTTTCTGCAAATGTCCAAGCAGATGAGACACGGAAGCATAATTCCTATGGTTCTAATTGCATTACGAAGAGGACGCCAAGTCCAACAACTCTGAAGCTTTTCATAAAAGTTGTAGTCTAATAATAATACCCACTTTGTTGATAATGAGTCCAATTTAATTAGCATGAGAACAACACCAAGGAGTAACCCAACAGTTTTGACTATTTGCAGACATATCAAGAAGTAACTAAGAAATGTGACCGATAAGATTGTCACCCACTCAAAGTGAGTTACTATTTGTAGTTTTTTAAGAACAAAATGTTTCTTTTCAGAACATACGTAATAAACGCTAAATAAAAGGAAAGAAATGGACAGCTAATAATAAACGAAAGTAGAAAAACAAAGAAATCTTTGAGAAAATTGTGTAATTTTGTATGATACAAGGGACCCTCTAAAACAAGACATTTTCCAAAAGCTTTAAAAACCTTATAACATATTGTTCAAAAAAATAAATATGAGAACCTTACGACATCAAAAGCGTCAGAAGATATGCTTTTTTTTTTTTGAATAATTGAAAAAGGAGGGGTGCAACACGAGGCACACCCATCCTAATACTACTCTCACCCAAGCAAGCTTAACTCTGGAGTTCTGATGATGCCATCTACGAACAAACAAAGACTGAAACGGAAGAAATAAAAAAAATAAAAAAATAAAAAGATCTGAGGCTGCTGTAATTGCAACTTGCTACGGAGATAGCGAAAAATACAAGGCTCCAATCCTCCGATGAATAATCATATTTTTCCATTCCAATCTTCTTCCTGTGACTTATATGAATGGCCTTATTTAGAAACATCTGAAAGAACTCAAAAACCTCTGTATCAAAAGTCAGATTATCCTTAAAGACTATAAAGACATCAAGTTATTTTATGGCATGAACTGTTACTAGCAACTGGTACTAACTCAGAGGTTCACTCCGACTTTATCTTATAGAACTATTAGTAGACTACTTACTCTTTGATCCGTAAAGGTTTTTGTTCTAGGACACCTCTTGGAGAGTAGGATGAAATCTTATCTATTTGAATGAATCTTGGATGAAAGATATAGTCCTCTCCTAAAGTTTCTATAAGTACTGTTTAAAATTTATAAAGTGCCATTATTTACAAAAAGGAGATCAATTTTTTGTCTCTCCTGAGATGCATCAGAAACTATCCAACATCAAGAAAACATGGACCAGGATTCCTATGTAACACTGTTTAGTTGCTCTCTTTTATTTTTGTCCTCACTAAGCCAATAGTTTCCAGGAAACGCGAGAAGTGCAGCCCAGTACAGTACCGGTTTTTGTCTTGGGTCTCCAACCATAGTACCTCTTTACTTATGTCTTAAGGAATGAAACTGAGATCCATAATGAAATAGCATTCTATATAGGCAATGCCATTCTTAACATGGATCCAATTTAATCATTACTAAATAGACAACACATACAGTAAAATACGGATACTTCATAAATATAAGTCATCATAATGAAATGAAAAGCAGTACGAGAAGCCAAATAATAATGAACATTGGATGAAGTGAGATGGTCGAAGCAATGAAGATTAGATTATCAACTAGAATGGTTAAGTAACAAGAAATCAAGACCAACAACTTAGTAGTGAGCAGGTTTTCTTTGGCACTGATCAAAGACCAACACGATATAGAGAAAATTTCAGAAGAAACATGAAGCTGTAAAGAGAATGATGGATTAGTACGCATATAAAATATTGCAGACCAAAACTATAGGACACAAATACCCATGGAACTCAAGTACTTATGCAAGGCTTCTAACAGTTATGATAATAGAACAGAAATATTGGATAATTGCATAACTAGAAACTATAACATAAAATAAATGATGAATAAAACCAGCATATAAAAATTAATGCATGTTGTTCAATCATTCAAAAAAAGGAACCTTTATGTTCTAGATGCAGATTGCGCGCCCTCTCCAGTTCATATTTGCGCTTCCATTCAGCTGCTTCAGCATGTGCAGAAGCCTTTCCTTCGGCAGCTCGTCTAAGGGCCTTTGCAACCGCTAGAGAAAATTGGATGAAATATCAGCATTGTATCTAATGATACATATATACCAACATATAAACTATAGTTACACACACACACAGTGAGAAAGATAGTTTCAGATGATTACTATAAAGCACTAGAGTTTTGAAAAATGACCATACTTCTCATAGCCTCTGAGAACTCTATGAGGTGGTCATCTGTTTCCTGAAGAGTGGATTGCTCTAGAAGTTCCTGGACCGCCTTCTCTGAACTTAAGAGGGAAAGTGAATTGAGACCACCATTCTCTTGTGGGCATGAAACACTTGCATCACCCTGTCCACAGAAATCTTAATTAAGAGCACATCACGATTCACAAAAACAAATCCAACAAATCTGTCCGCGACACACATGTGCTTAATAGATCAAAAAGAAGTCAAAAATATATGCAGAAGAATCATGTTTCGAGTGCATAGAGTTCCTTATAAGTAATGATTATCTAGACACAATGACACCAAAAATGAATATGGGAATTTGTACAATTGACCTTCCTGACCTATCTAATTTGTGAGGATTCATCAGTATCGTTCTTTTTGGTTCCTGTCTAACTCAAGTTCTTATCTGTAAGTCATCGGCTACTTTCATAGACTCAAACCTAGTCCTTACAAAATTCAACCAGCTTCATTAGATGACAAGCACGCTGGGCAATATTAGTGGACTCATCCAAAAGGGCCAAGATTTGAATTCGCAGCACATTAGCGAAAACGCCTCCAGTTTCAGGAGGATCATCATCATGATCAGTAAAGAATAACGGATACAACAGTAGTCCTTTCACTACAATAACAGAATCACCCCCCAAAATCTCGGAGTATCCACAATATACAAAGCTTGAATCAAAATCCTAGAAAAGATTCAAAAGAAACCAGGATCGCACCTTAGAAATGCTACATGCAAACCAGAAATAGCACTACAAAAATTCACAACTCCAGATTTCCAAAACAATGTTTGAACGCGAAAAATTGAGAGTAGAGAGAGAGAGAGAGAGAGAGAGAGAGAGAGAGGTGCTTACCTTAGAATTTGACTTGCTTGGAGCCATGGATATGGCTGAGCTCAAGAGAGAAAAGAATAGAGAGATCCCCTCTTTTCTTTCCACAAATGTTCTAACACACACACAGAGCTCTATTTATTCCGACAACACCGCGACCATCACCATCACCATCACCATCGCCATCTCTGAGAGACGAGAGAGAGATTCCAGAGAGAGAGATTTGTGTCTGATATTTTGGAGAGAGAGAGAGACACCTACACTGAGTCTACAGATAGAGTGGGATTTGCGTAGCGGGGCCCACAGGCGACGCGTGGCGGAGGGCAGGCCATCGTGCTTGGTTAACTGATATTTCTTTTCTTTCTTTTTGTTTTGGTTCTGTACTTACTTTGTGTTCAGGTTTACACGGCATTACCAAGTCAACCCCAACTACTCTCCCTTCACCAAACAACGACGCTACGAACTGGCGTGGTCTCGCCTGCGCTGCACATCTTGACCTTGCCAAACTTTGGAGGTCTTTTATTTTTTTGTCCCCGTCACCGCAGGATCCTTGTCATCCGAATGGTGCATCATGTATTGTTACTCAACAAAAAGTATACATACAAAAGTATTGAATTTATGTTATTTCTTGTCAATAGACTTATAATAGACTCTAGGTTCGGATTGATGGTGTACGATGACTCTCCAACGTTTAGATTGTTTAGCAGTGGGTTCAAGAGTTATTAGAACAACTTTAACACTCTATTTTAACTTTTAGCTATTTTAGAGAGCGTGTTATTTTAGAGAGAGTGTTTAGCTTTTTATGATATTTTTGGAGCTCCAGCAGACTAGCCAAAGTGTAACTATTACGACTTTTAGCTATCTCGCTAGCTAAATATAGAGAGCGAGATGACTCAGGTAAAGCTAACTATAATTTAATACATTCATTGTAAAATATTTTACGTGATATATAAATATATTTAAATCATTTAATCTTTATTTGAAGAATAATGTTGATGTAATGCTAGCTAAAATAGAGAGCATTAATGCAGTCACATTTCTAAAATGGTTAGCCAAAATGACATTTTAGTTAATTTGACTAAAATTTAACTCAAAAATGGTTAGCATTGCTAAATATGTTCTTATTAGGTTGTTTAGTAGTGAGTTTAAGAGTTATCTCCAATGGACTAGCTTAGCGTAAAGTTAAAAATTTAGCTAGGTTTGAAGTAATTTACCACTCCATCAGAATAGCTATTGCTAAATTCTCTAGCTAAATTTAACTAGAATGGAGAGAGAAAATGGCTAAAAGTTAAGCACTCACGTCTATTGTTTTTTTAGTTTAGCTATACTACTTGAGCAAAACTTCATATTTTGCTACTTTCAATTTAGCTTTCAACAAATTTAACCAAAATAATAGTTAAGATGGTTGGAGATATGTGATACCACATGTCAGGGGCAGAGCCAAGTTAAGGCTTGGGAGGGTCCGGACCCCCTCTGCATTCTTAAACAATCCAAGCAAACATCATTAGTCACCTTTATTTTAGCTTAATTGTTGTTCAAATTCCTTAATGAACCCCCCTAGATTAAAAAAAATTGCATATTTGTTTCAATATTTACTAGAAAATTATCAACAAATTCTTTCCTTTTGTGTTATATTGTATATAATAGATCAAACTTGAAATGATTATTTGTTTATTTTTCATTGTCGATCTATTCCTTAACGAGTATAATAAAATTTTCTTTTCCGTTTCTCATTTATATTCTCTCATTAGATAGTGGTAGCTTATTATCAAACAAATATTTTTATTTGGACCCCCGTAACCTTGTAATCCTAGCTCCGCCCCTGCCACACGATGTATTTCTTCTCCTTATATTAAAGATTGGCATGTGAGTCAAAGGTTTGTATATAATTGGCATGTGGAGGTCAAAGAGGTTTTGTATAAGTAATGATAAAGCGGTTACTTGTCTTTCAAGTAAAGCGGGTTAAATTCTTTCTTCTTCTTCTTCATGTATTTCTTCTCCTTATTTAAAGATTGGCATGTGAGGTAAGAGTTTGTATAGTAATGATAAACGGTTACTTGTCTTTCAGTAAAGCGGGTTAAATTCTTTCTTCTTCTTTACTCGTTTTTTTTTTTTTGTAAAAAGGGCTAAGCGGCCGCCTTCATGCCTTAATCATTAACGAAACCGCAGAATACAAGGGGGGACATAAAACCTAAACCCCAAATTGCCTAAACATCCTAAAATAATATCAAGAGTTTTCAATCCTATGCATTCTAACAAGCACCATTTAGCAAGGAGTACATCATTGGCTACTCCATTTGCTTATGTAAATTAACCGTAGGGTTAAATATTGTATAGTCCATCTGTTTTGAAGTTGACATTCGTTCAGCCTTTGTGGTTTCATTTTAATTAAATGATCCTTGAAGTCACCATTTTCTTTCTAATGGTCATTCCGTTCATTTCCTCTGTTATACCGCTAAAATGGCCGTTAAAAATTACCACATCATTTGCCTAGTCAACCAAAACCCCCTCCCCCCCAACCCAAAAAATAATAATAATTAAAACCATCAAACCTTTACCCATATAATAAAGTACATCAAAGGTTTCCGATCTAAATCATAAACTTTCTTTTTACAATTTGTTTTGATTTAAATTCAAACGACTTACAACATATGTGTTTATTGGTAGAGTTTGAATTTGAATGAACCATTGCAACCTTGAACGTTAAACGAACCATTGCGATGTTTTATTCGTCATCTATATATGGACGAGAAATCAAAGCATATAGTAATATAATAGCACCTCTCCTCTCTCCTCTCTCCCCTTATTATTTTTGAGAAACACAAAGTAGAATTTGCTAGGAATTTCGTTGAAGTGCAGCGACTGAATTCGATAGTTGTATCATGCCAGATAGACGTTCAAGAACTACGTGCACAAGAGTATGGGCGAATTTTTGTCTTAGGAGATTTGCTTCAAGTAAGCCTCTATCATCTAAACAAGTCGGTTTCTTTATCTACATTCTCTTGAATTGAATTCTTAGTTAGGATTGATAATGTTGTTCAATTATAGTACATGATTGTTATTATTTGTTATCCTATATGTGTTATGTTGTTGTATCTTAAAAGAAGATTGATACTGCTTTGTCATCCTATTCGTGTTCATATTTTTATATTGCTACAAGTTAAGTATAGATCTGTAATTTGTTACAAACAACATCTTGCATTGATTGTGATTGATTTATATCTTACTACCCCTTTGTTCTAATAGATATATGAGTACGTTGATGACTAATAAAAAACCATTACACCAACTAGCTAATGTAAGATGAGATTTAAAGTTCGAATCTCTTTATTCATATTGCCCAATAGGAATATATACGTTATCGTCTTAATATTTCTCAATAGTTTCAATATCGTCTTACCAGACCTTATTGATTCGTCTGCTCTTGTGGCCTTCCAATAACTATCGCCACCTGCCTTGTTTCGTCAGTGACCCATGCCCGGACTTGAGGGGAGGCTGAAGAGGCTGCCGCCTCAGGCACCAAACATTGAGGCACCAAATTTTTTTTCTTATACATGTACGTATACAATAGGCAAAGGAATACGTCAATGAGCTGTGCCTTGGTTGGTTAAGGTGTTTAACGGACAACTTTGAGGTCACGGGTTCAAACCTCACGGACATATGTAAGGTGTGTGAGTTATTAATAAAAACGTTTTTAAAAAAAAAATGTATGTATGTATGTATATAGAATTTATATAGAAACCCTAAAATTCTTTCAATTCTTTCCTTGCTTCTCGGGTAGAATCACATTCAAGCTTCTTTTTTGTATGTATTGTGTTGCAACATCGATTTATATTGGTTTGATCTTTGGTTTTTGTATGGTCAATTGTCCGTCGTTTTTTTTTTATCTCATATGACTATTAGAGGACACTATTTTTAGAACTCGCCGCAGGTCTTCTAATCTTATGTTCGGCCTTGCGGTGACCATTGCAATACTTACGATCCATTGGAATTAAAGAAGTACCATTATTTTTCTTCATAAGTATCATTTTTGCTTGTTTAAAAGCATATAGACAAAGTAAATGAGTGTATGAATCCCTTCCTTAGTTTTGGTTTCCGTCGTTCTATTAAATCCCCTCATCAGTTTTCTCCGCTCAGCAGCAGAGCCACGGCGGCACTACCATAAGTCTTCCTTAAGACTCGATTGAGGGGAGATTATGGCGGATTAAATTTTGTTGGACTTGTCAGCCCAAATCAAAAAGACAACTTCAGTGACGTTCTTTATTAGAAATACCATCAAAGCTATTGTCGACTCTAGAGAGTCGAACGAGGGAGCTACCGAAAGAGACGATGACTAGAAAACAAAAGTTTACAATTCAGCAGTGAAGTGGTATGGTGGGTATAAAACAACATAGCCATACCTTGAGGGCAGATGTCATCAGTTGGGTAAAACGAAACAAGGGAAAATAAATTCTAGTTTCAGAGGCAACAAATTTCATAGAGAGAAACCTCAAACAACTCGCCAAAAAAATGAGGTTTACAAGTTTGGACTAATTATCTCCGGACATGATACGATCATGGGTTTGCAAATTTTTCGAGTTTATATTGTGAGGAAGGAAGTAAAAACAAGCAGTTCATATGTTCGCATCCTTTGGCACTGGGTCTCCATATCCCAATCAACTTATGGTCCATAGGTGTAATTTCAACTTCTCCAATGATGTTGCTAAAAATCTTGCTCAACAAATAGTATTCAATGCATCATTCTATGATAAAAACACCGATGAGAACCTACATTATTTTGAGGTGACAGAACAGGGATAGGATGAGGAAAAAGAAGTGCATGCTTTAGAGACATATTCATCCTTATACAAACAATATATGAAAGCTTTACTCGTTTCTTGGTACCAGCAAACAAATGATTTTATTTTCATCGCCTCATGTTCGTGTCAAAGGAAAAGCTGAAAAAGTATTGACACATACGGAGAATTCTCTTCGTGATGATCTACGTAAGATGTCACTTATTCTATCTCAGTTTACCTACCAACTACATTAGAACATCAAGATTTTGTTTGTGTAAAAGGCATCCAGGTAATTGTTGGATTATATCATCAACAATTCTACAATGAAGTTGGATTATAGTCCAAACTGACGAATTTCTGATTCAATTAGTGGAAATTGTAATAATTTGACATGTTTACTTTTTTAGCTAGCATTTTGACATGTTTACCTAAATTTCGGATTTTGGTATGTAATTATTATTGGTATTTGACAACTTTGAAAAAAAAAAAAAAAAAGTAAAATGAGTGTATTGAACAATTTTTAGGTTAGGCAATATAAGACAGCAATACACTAGAAAAGCAATCATAAAGTATGTCATATATATATCATATATGGAAATTGGAAAAACTTGTAATAAGAAAAAGAGTCGATCATGCATATATATGTACTAATCAACATAAAAATACATACATATTCCAATTAGATCAGCTATAAAATGATTATTAGATGGACAAATGATTATTAGATGAAGACACCAAACGAAACAACATTAAACAAAAACTAAATCAACACGGGTAAGGCTACGGTGTATGAATGCATGATATGCATCAATTATCAACTTTGTCCTAAAGTTGTAAAATGAGTCCTCCAAGTAGTAATATTAGTCCCCAAAATTGTAACATGAGTCCTTAAAGTTGTAAACTTTTAGTTACAACATCAGTTCTCAAATGGTAAAATGCGTGCTTAAAATGCAACTTTAAGGACTCATATTATCACTTTTAGAACTAATATTACTATCATACGCATTCATATGGTACGTAACTAATAATATTTACAACTTTAAGACTCATATTACTTTTTTGAGGACTCATTTGACAACTTTAGGACAAAATTGATGCATATTATGCACACACTGTGTCCTTACCTGTGTTGATTTAATGTTGTTTCGTTTAGTGTGTCTTCATCTAATAATCATTTGTTAGCTGGCCTAATTGGAATATGTATGTATTTTTATGTTGATTAGCACATATATATGCATGATCGACTCTTTTTCTTGTTACAAGTTTTCCATATATGATATTGTTTTTGCATAAACCCGTAAGCTTAGCAAGAACATGATAGAACTAGAACACACACACACGACCACATTTATAGTGGTTCACCATGCCGGCGGAGGGCATGGCTACGTCCACTTGGAATTCACTATCGGGAGGCCTCAATGTCTTTGGTGGTGTTACAAGATTATGAGCCTCCAAGATGTTGTCATGGGTGGGAGAAGAAGATAGATCCCTCCTACTTAGGGGGAACCCTTCCTTTATAGATTAGGAAGGTTCCCACTTACAACACACTTTCGATGTGGGACACATTACACATATTTCTTATCATGATGCCTCCTTGCCGTGCTTGGACGGAGGACCTTCTGATGTGATATTGATGATTCGACTCCATGATGATGTAGTTTGCATGTCGGACTACCGGATCCATGCTAGAGGCGGGACCCAATTGTGGCTGGAGCGCATTCTACAAGGTCGTCGATTATGCTTGGTGGTATTCCCCACCAATATAGATATGACATACATTATGATTGCTTTTCTAGTGTACTAATGTCCTACATTGCCTAACCTAAAAATCTTTCAATACACTCATTTACTTTAACTATCTGCTCTTAAACAAGCAAAAATGATATTGATGGAGAAAAAGAATGGTACTTCTTTACTCCAAATGACCATTAGTATTGCAATGGTCACCAACGAAACAAGACAGCTGTCGATAGTTATTGGAAGGCCACATGAGCGGTCGAATCAATAAGGTCTGGTAATGTAGAGGTGAATTCATGTTAGTCCATGAGGGTATATGTATGAGTTTCGCATTGCCTTTTTTTTTTTTATTTGAATTAAATTCAGTTTACCCCACTGTGGTTTAGAGGTGAATTCATGTTAGTCCATAAACTTTCAATTTCATCAGATTACCCCCCGAGCTCTTGTTTTTTTTGTCTGTCGTCTCCTATCACTCATGCTCCGTCCAATTGGGATGTTGAAATTTGATGACGTTTCGGGGGTTAAGAAGCTAAATTACCAGAAAAACAAAAATCGGGGAGGATTGAAAGTTTAGGGACTAACATGAATTCATCTCTAAACTACAATAGGGTCAACTGAATTTAATTTTTTTTATATCATATATTATTTGTTTTAATTAGCTTTTAGTAATACTCTATATGTGTTCATTACAAATTTTCTATTTATGGTTGTGTAGTTGGATAACTGAGTGCTCTGTAGAATTTATAAGAAAACTGATAACAAAAATAAAATCTAAACCCGAAATCATGCAGCAAATCCTGCTGAAGAAAATATCTTTATGTCAGTACTAGATGACACGGAGATGGAGATGAACGGTCAAGTGGATAACACTCAAGCAACAGAGTATGAAGAAGAATACCGTCACATCAATGCTCATCCACCATTGGAGTTTGATAGGGCATATCCTAAATTTGCATATCATTAATTATACTTCTTACCCGAAAGAGCGGCCTATGGTTACTGCACTTAACAACGACATATTTCATCACCAATGATTCCAACCAATTGCTTTGAGTTCTAAGAATAGTTATGAAAATATGTTTTATTATTCGTTATTAGCTTATAGATCTTCTTCAACCACACAATTTCTTGATTATCAAAATTGTACAGTGAGATTTCTGATCATAAGTGTGGGTTTATTGTGCATCCAGTTGACATCACATCAGAATTCATAGTATATAAACAAGAAGCATCAGATCAAAAGAATGGGCCGGTGTGCAATTTCCAAACCAAAAGTTTATGCAATCTATTGAGGACGTCACATCAATTTCAACAATATGTACTAATGAGGCATGTTCTGATCAACAGTGTGATATGCAATTTCCGGGCCAAAAATATATTGTGCAATCAAATGAACAAATAAAGACACATTCTTGTGGAAAGTGTCCAACCACGTGATGCAATTGATAGTAGACATCTATCAGTGTATTGTCTTGATCAAAAGAGCATTCAACAAGAAATTGGTAAGTCTTTATTATTATCACCATCTGATGGTCTAGCATATTACATAGAAGAATCGAATCATGAACATGATATATCTCTTGTTTAGTGATCCATACTTTACGTTTTTGGAACTTTTCCATGGTCCTGACACAAGTGCTACAATCAAACCAAGTTTAGATAAAACCAATTCAAATGAGTTGATGATAGTCTGTCATATTGCATAGAAGAATCGAATGATGAACATAATAATCTCTTGTTTAGTGATCCACACTTTAAGTTTTCGGAAGCTTTTCTATGGTCCTGACATAAGTGCTACAACCAAGCCAAGTTTAGGTAAAAGCAATTCAAATGAGTTGATAGGAACTAATTTAAAGATTTTCTCAACCAAATTGGTTGGTCTGGTATTTTGTTTTTTAGGTTTTTAGGATACTGATTGAATAATAGTGTTTTGCGGTTTTATTGGGCAAAATATATAATCAGTATTGATAGCGGTTGTCAACTTATTTTTCATGGGAACAATCATTATTTATTTTATCAAATATTCCTAATTTTAAAAAAATAGAGAATAAACAACTTGAAGCTTTGAAAGACATAGAAAATAAAAAACATGACGTTTTGTCTAACTGATTGGTTAGATGTATATACACATGCATTATTGCTAGGTACGTGGTTAGTTGGGAAGTTATATAAAAAGAAGATAATGAGAATCTAGTTGAATGAATTTCACTTTAGAGATTTTGTTTCAAAGCGACGAGAGAAAGATAGCCACGAACTCATGCCCAAATTGTCGGATTCTTTGGTTTTGGTCGGGTTTCATCTCCTCTTCACGTTGTAGTGTCGCCATTTTTGACCATACCATGTTGGATAGCTCGCTCGATTCTCCGGTTCTAGTGAAACAAAATCGAAGAGTGCTCCATAAAACAATTAAGGTCGTGACGGCAACCAGAGTGTCGTCGTTTCACTTCGGCTTTCATATAGATAGCAAAGTTGTGCTAGAGAACCCCTTTGGATCTGATTGGTCATCGGGAAAAGAGATATTAGACTTCAGTTTTTTTTTTTTTTTTTTTGTAAATTGACTTATGTTCTAAACGAGTGAAATAAGAAAAAGAAAAAAAAAAGAAAAAGAAAAAAAAGAAAGAAATAAAGACCAATTAGAAAATTGCTCTCTACTTATTGTCACTACCGAACACAATTCAAATCGGCAAACTCATCTCTTAAGAATTTTGACATAAACTTTCTATAGAAAGAGGACTAATCACCTTACATGATGAAATGGTAAATTAAGTAAAAAAATTCGTTAACTTTTCCTTTTTTTTTTTTTTTTTTAGTTTACTTAACCTTTAAAAACTTAAAACGTTTAAAAAAACTTAAAAAAATTTTACAAAAACCTAA
>NC_020492.1:31113998-31117499 GCF_000184155.1 Fragaria vesca subsp. vesca | reverse complement strand
TAGTGAAACAAAAATACGAAGAAGTGCTCCNTAAAACAATAAAGGTTACGTGACGGCAACCAACGAGTGTCGTCGTTTCTACTCGGTCTTTCTATATAGATAGCAAAGTTAGTTGTCTAGAGAACCCCTTTACGGTATCTGATTGGTTCATACGGGAAAAGAAGATATTAGACTTCTAGTTTTTTTTTNTTTTTTTTTTTTTTTTTGTTAAATTAGACTTATGTTCTAAACGAGTGAATGAAAGAAAAAAAAAAGAAAAAGAAAAAAAAAAGAAGAAATAAAGCCATTGAAAATTGCTCTCACTTTATTGTCACTACCGAACACATTCAAATCGGGCAAACTCATCTCTTAAGAATTTTGCATAAACTTTCTATGAAAGAGGACTATCACCTTACATGATGAAATGGTAAATTTAGTAAAAAAATTGAACTCTTTTTTTTTTTTTTTTTGCTTTACAAACTTTACAAAAAAAAGTTTATACAAAACATCCTAAGAGTGTATGCAACACTTTCTGGAGATCAGTGGGGAGAGGTGCCAGAAGATGGTTAAGTATGTTCAGGATAAAATGAAACGGATTAGAGAAGATGTAAACACATACTCTTGGAGTTGTTAACTTGATTATCACTGAATATTTTCATCAAATTGAAAAAGATAAATACTCCACAATCTTCTTATGTGCTTGGATGTCTCAGTCAAAGATATATCCGTTTATAATCCATAATTTAATTTTTGTTTAATGTGAAATCTCAAACATTTATTTTGTTGAATTGAATTTTTCTTTTTGCTTTTGTAGGAATATGATGTTATTGTGGTGTCGGATGTGCATGAATGTCCGCTCCTAATACAAGATAGAGTTAGGGGGTGTAAAAGCGGTACTGGCGAAGCAACAATCGAGTTAAGAAAATATGTTAAAAAAATTTATTTATAGTTTCTTTAGAAAATGTGATTGTTTATTTATGTTTCTCCATAAAACTACAAAAAAAAAAAAAATTAGAATCAAATAGTAAACAAGATTTATAGCTCATCAAACAATACAAGAAATTACTCATTTGAGTACTAAAACCCTATCTACGTCTAGGATCCTAATAAGCAAAAGTACATTCACTTTCTAAAAGCAACTTATAGCACCTTTATTTCAACAAACTCAAGAACACTTGGAAGAAAAGTTAAAAAGAACACCCCAAATGCACCGAGTCTGTCCTTGATACAAACTTTAAACCTACACAAGGCATAAAGACCTAATCCAACCATATGTAAAATTTGAGATCAATGCCTAGAATCAGGCCTCCACCCCAAGAAGAATTACAATTGGCCTGGTTTGGATACCCTAGGTCCTATAATCTCCTAGCAGGTCCAAGAAACTAGTAAAACACACTTGTCCTTCGAACCTAGTCTCCATCAACCCGGAAGCTCAGGCAAACATTATGTATTTGAAGTTGCCGTCAACGGTCTCATCGTCACATTTTACCCTACCGTTAGGAAAAGAACCGGCAGTAAGACATCCGCCATAAGATCTGATGCCAAGACCAGACTTGTCACCGCCAATAGGAATAAATAGATAAAAAAAAAAGTTTTTGATGTAAAAAATGGAAGAAACTTGGTAGACCAGGCCTGGTCTGCTCGTCCTAACCCAAGCTAACCATACAGTGACACATGTCCTCTTTTTAATTAAGAATTCTTTATGCTGTGGAACAGATAACGAGATAAATAGCAAGGAGTCTAACCCATTGATCACTCTCCTCTTCTCTTCCAAACACACAACCTCGCGTTCTTCCTCTATGAACGAATCGGTCGGAGAAAGAATCAAGAATGTTGGTAAGTATTGAGATTCAAAATCAATTACAAATGGATGGATGATCTTTTAGCTTCTTCAAGACTTGGTGCAATCTCGCTAGTATTCACCTTCTTTAGTGGAGCAACGGTGCCTCGATCTGATTCTTATCCCTAGTTCGTATCTCTTGCCCTGTTGGATGCTCTATTGAAGAACAACAATCCAGAATTCCATGTTTGTGTTGTGAAAATTTGATTTTGGGTTTTGAAGTTTGTGTGTCAATGCTGAGTTAAAATTTAACTATTTAGTTAATCTTGGGGTTTTGATTGCTATCATTGATAACAATGTTGTAGTGTGGATGTTCAATTTTAATGAGAAATTCAGTAGCCATGTTCTTACTGGAAATGGTTAATGCAGAAACAATGTTTCATTATTATACAGGTTTTGATACACCCCGAACCTAGTAATTCTTTTTATATTGTGGTTTTCGATTTAATTGAGTTATATTGTTACCTTATACTCTTAAGGATGTTAGAAATCAACCGTTAGTAGCTTATCAATTCGGGAATTTGTTTTTTTATTTTTTTATAAGGATGGTGTAGACAAACTCGTAGACATTTAGTTACCCGATTGATAATTCGTAGGTGTAGGTGTTATAACAAATAACAAATGTTACCATTTTTGGGCTGGGGTATTTAAGGGAGTGTTACCATTTTTGTTAGGGTAGAAACAAAAAACTCACCAGCCGCACCTCACTTTCTCTCTCCCCGACCTCGACCTCGTTCGACTCTCCTTGACGGATCACCACCGTTCGTCCGCGTATAGTCGCCGCACCGGTCGTGTTCAACAATTGGGATGCCACTCGTCCATCCTGGGGTGGTAACCGGCCCCAACTCGCCTACGTTAAGGCGCGGTGACGCCTATAAGAGGCAGTTGTTGTGCTTCTTGCCCTTGCAGGAACTTCCTTCTCCGGCCACCAATTCTAGAGATTTTTGAGGGGTTTTGTAGCTCTTCTATTGGCTATTCAACCCTTCAAAAGTGGAAGATCAATTCGGAGTATAGAGCAAATCGGAACTTTTGTGTTCTTGAGCTTTGAAGGTATTTTCTGGCCGAATCTTTGATTTCTGGGTTTCGTACTAGTTGTAATTGTTGTTGTGCCTCTTGAGAGAGATTGACATAAGTCTTATTAATTTTGGTTGAAGTTAATATGATGTTGGTGGCTGACCGCCACTGCAGGGGGCTGCTGCCATGTTTGGCGGTGGTTTTGAGATGTTATGGTTGATGTATGGAAAGGGATTTTGATGTTATAGTGTATGATGATTTTTGGAGATGGTTGCTTGGAATTTGGGTATTGTGTTGGAATTTGTTTTGGGGTAGAGGAGGAATTGAGGAGGCTCATTCGTTTGGTTTATTATATTCTACACTAGAACTCCTCGTTGGATTGTAGGAAGTTAGTGGTAAAGTAGCAACTATAAGTAGGTTTTGGAAAGTTTGGGCGAGTGAGGATGGTGTTAGGGTAGCTTTTCTTTATACTTGATAAATTAGAAAATTTCATATAAGTCCCCTTATAAACATTTCTTTCCTCATAAGTCCACCCTATCTTTTTTACCAGGATAGGTCCACTTTGTTTGCTCTAATTATTTTATCCTAACCATTTTACCCTTGTACTTCAAGATTGAGATTTGTGGCTCTCAAAACGTCTGCTCTCATCCAAAACCTCTCTCTCTCTC
>NC_020492.1:31092104-31113972 GCF_000184155.1 Fragaria vesca subsp. vesca | reverse complement strand
CCTCGCTGGATATCTGATTCGTCAACAACAACCTCGATTGGATCTCCAATTCCGCGACCTCAACAAAATCTCTGATTCCATCGGCGACGACCTCGACTAGATCTTCGATTCTGACGACGGCCTCTTGCTCGACCTCACCTGCATCTTTGATAGATGTAAGTTTCTAATCTCGTACACTTTGGTTTGCACTAATTTGTGTTTGACTAGAGAGAATTTTGCATCGGATTTGTTCAAATGTGTGGTTTAAGAGTTGTGATTACAAGGGAGGGAAAGTTATGCGATCTGCATATGAGTAGTGATCGAGGTGATGGTTTTAAGTTAATAAGGATGAAAGGTGGAGCTATGTGCTTAATTTGTTTGTTCAAAGTTTGAAACAAACAACTCCGTGCTTTGCTTCTCCCTTAATAGATGATCTAGATAGCGGTACTGTTTGTGTTGAAAGATGAATAACAAGCTAGTGTGTTCATGATCAAAAACTCTGTGCTTTGCTGATAGTCATAGAAATTCTTTTATGTTTGTGTTAGTGATAGTAATTATTTTATATCTTTAGTTAGTATCTTTTGAATATCGTAATAGTATATGTTCGTGTCTGTGTTAGTATCTTTACAACACAGTTATAGTACTTTTTGTCTCTATGTTTATATATTTTCAAGATGATGTCAGTAATTTTTGTCTCTATGTTTATATATTTTCAAGATGATGTCAATAATTTTCTCATTGTGTAGTAGTATCTTTTCAACACAATGATAGTAGATTTCTAACTCTATAACAGTATTTTTTCAACATGATGTCAATAACTTCTATTTTCATTTCAAATACTAATATTGTGTTGTGTTTTTGTTCTTGCAGAATCTTTCGAATTGTGGTAGTAGATTTCGAAAATCATGTGAACTCGGATATTGAAACTTTTGTTTTGTTTACCAAGAAATTATCACTCTTGAAAACTGGCAGTAGCTTGCTGCTATTATTGTAGTATAATTCTGGAACTATGGTAGTAGCTTTTTACAACTATGGAAGTAGCTTTATAAATAATTATATTATGGTAGAAAACAACTTCTTTTTATCGTTGAATGTGTTTTATTTACTCGATTGCATTAGCATTTTACTTTAGTTGTAAGTCTCTAAACATTGTTTCTTTAATCTTAGGTAGTAGCTTTTGTTTTGCTTGGTAGTAGCTTTTGTTGCTGGTAACAGTAGCTTTTGTTATGTTTCATAGCTTTTGTTATGTTTCATAGCTTTTATTGTCTACGGTAATAGCTTTTGTTGCCTGCGATAGTAGCTTTTGTTGCCGGTAATAGTAGTTTTTGTACTGCTTCATAGTAGTTTTTGTTCTGTTTGGTAGTAGTTTTTGTTTGTTGCAATAGTAATCTTTGTTGTTGGTTGTAGTAGCTTTTGTAGCTAGGGATAGTAGTTTTTGTTGCCGGCAGTAGTAGCTTTTGTTGTTAGTAGTAGCTTTTGTTGCCAGCGGTAGTAGCTTTTGTTGGTGGTAGTAGTAACTTTTGTTGTTGGCAATAGTAGTTTTTGTAGGTAGGGATAGTAGCTTTTGTTACTGGCGGTACTAGCTTTTGTTGTTGGCGATAGTAGCTTTTCTTGATGGCTGTAGTAACTTCCGTAACCATCGAAAACCTCGTCAGAAGTCGGCTGGAGACATCGCCGGAGGTCAGCCGGAGTCCGTCAGAGATCTCGCCGAAGGTCTGCCGAAGACTTTTCCGGGGAGGAGAGTGATTGTTGACTTTTTACATTAGTGGCATATTTGTAAATATAAGAGAAAATCTACTTTTTTGGTTGGATGGCAGTCGAACTTCAATACCTTTATTTAGGCTTGGGTGGACTTATGTGGGTAAAAATGTTTGGGTGGATCTCTATAAGATAAAATGTCTCAAAGTGGATTTTTATGTAATTGGCCCTTGATAAATTTGTGATTATTGTGTCGGGCCTTAAATCTTGTTTTGTACAGGACGAGAGGAGACACCACGTGAGGAGGGCTCTGATCGCCGACAGGCGTAGCGGGTTATACAGTGAGTGGACATTTTGTTTTTAAATAATTATGCATGCATGGTTCTGTTAGGAAATTATCATTCTATTTTTCTGATTTTATATTATTATTTCGTTCTATGAAATGGTCTTGGAAATTATTTGAGTTGTTAATTTTAATAAGCATTTGAACATGTGGAACACGTTGAATTTAATTAATTACTTTGCCCTTGGAATTTTTCAAGTACGGTTGGGAATCGTAATTATGCTTTATTTATGAGTTTCGGGGAAACTCATACAAATTTATATTTTCCTTCTTATGCCATAATTGTTGGAATGTTATCATATATCAATGTTAGCATATTGTTCCACCTTTCGAGGTGATGTGATTTCCACATTCTGAGTGGGGTCACGCAAGCCCTTTCCACCTTAGTGGTGATGTGTTGTTGCCGACGGCATCACGCAAGCCCTGTGCCCTCTCTGTCAACTCGACGTGAAGGTATATGGAGTATGGGAGTACTTTGCCTGGGAGGCAACCAAGTTTGGGAGACTCACTTATATGGCCATATATGTTCGTTTATTTGAATTGCTAATTTGACTAGCGGGGCTAGTCCATTATTTTGATAGTTTCTTTTATGAGGTTTCCAATTATTTTCTTGTTGCATGTTGACTAGCGGGGCTAGTGCGAATTTTTGATATTTTTTCTTTATGAGGAGTAGTAAACTGTTGCATGCATAGAATTTTCTTAATTTTCACATAAACGGAAAAACATATAAAATTTAGTTTCGTATTATTTTATTCTTGGTCACTCGCTAATTGGTTTATTTTTCGTCCACTCACGCTAACGTTTTTAAATATTCTTCCCTGGGCCATTCGTTTTTCAAATGCCCAGATTGCAGAGTTCATGTTCGGCTTCAGTAGGAGTTGAGACATAGTATCTTCCGCTGCACCTTGTTGATCGTATGTTACTTGTTAACCTATGTGTTGTTATTTTATTTCCTTCCTTTAGTTGCTCTGATAACCATGTGAATTTGTTATCTAAGTTGAAGATGTATCTAAGGGTTATGGCCCAAGTAGGAAGTTTAACTCTGGTTGTTCATGTTATACTTTGAAGTTGAATATTGACTTGGGTTGTTATTTATGTGTTATTGTGACTTGAGTTATGTTGTGGGAGCGGAGGGCTCCAAGAGTTGTGGTTGATTGTTATAGTTAAAGTGTTCTTAGTTTTATCGAAGGTTGGGTTGTCAATTTTTAAGGGAGGTTATGCCGAAATTTCGGTATAATCTCTTAGAGTGGACCCCGCAAGACTTGCATGTTTTCCTTTATATTTTCAGGGCGGGTCTTGTCAGGTTTTCTTATAGAATTTTTGTTTTTACTTCTTCGTTTCGGAGGCTTTTAAGTTTAACCTAATTATAATGCAGAAACAATGTTTCACTATCAGTATTGCTATAATACATAAAGTTTTAAGTTTTTGCAATGTACTAATATTTCCTTCAACAGAGAATAATTCAAGAAAGCGTTGAGTCTTTGCAATGTACTTATATTCTTTCAACAAAGAAGAATTCAAGAAAGTTTTAAGTCTATGCAATGTAGCAAATATATTGAAAATACTGTATATATAAGTATATGTTGGGACAAATATTGCAAATCTTTGACCTCTGGACATTAGCTTCAATATAATCAAAGATGATTCACATACATTATTGCAAAAACTGCTGGTGCTACTTAAAACAGTCACAATCCATGCACAGGAATGAGAACAGTTTCATGTCAAAATTTATGCATATAATGTGGACCTTGGTAAGTTCTACTCATTCGTGTATATTAGAAGTTACAATATCTGAATATGCAAAATGATCTTGAGCTCAATCTTCCACTTATGATATGTGTTCGTCACGTCTTCCTCTTATGCTACTGTACTTGCTTGTGTCAACGCTTTCTAAAAAATATCAATTCAATTACTAACACCACCCTAAAAAGAATTCTAATTAAAAAGAAACACGTGTCGCCTGGGTTAGGACGAGCCAAGTTTCTTCTATGATACCTACTAAAAATGAACTTGTCTCCGAATTCGAATTTTTCAAAAAGGCTCCAAACACGAGGGCACCGCTTTCCTCTGCTCTCACCGAAACCTCACCCCTCCCTCTCCCCCATCTCCTTCGATTCGACACTCCGACTCCATCCTCAAACCATGGTAGTCAACAAGAAGAAGAAGAAGACCGCCACTGCAGCCGTCGCCAACCAAACAAAAACCCTAAGGCGGTGCGATCTATCGTCGGAGCAAGACATAGAAGACTTGTTCAGCCAAGACGAGACCCAGAAAATCAGGGCGTCTCTGCTGAAATGGTACGGCCTCAACCGCAGGGACCTGCCTTGGAGAGAACAAGAGGATGATGTGGAGGTGCGTGTGTACAGGGTTTGGGTCTCGGAAGTGATGCTGCAGCAGACTAGGGTTCAGGCTGTGATTCACTACTTTAATCGTTGGATGAGCAAGTGGCCCACCATTCACAGCCTAGCCCAGGCTTCTCTTGAGGTCTCTCTCTTTCTAAATTGACAATTTGGCACTCACATCAACATTTTGATTAGTAATTGACTACTTTTTCAATTTTGTTTGTAGGAGGTGAATGAAATGTGGGCTGGGTTGGGATACTACCGACGAGCACGATTTCTTTTAGAGGTGCTGTCTCTGCTCATTGCTAATAACATGTCCTACTTGTTGTTTTATTTTCGATATTCGTTTACATTGGTGTTTGATAATGGTATCAATCGTGTTATAAGTTTTATTAGATTAATAGGTGGGAGGAGAAGATTGCATTTAGTTTTGTCAAATAATATGCGGTTGATAACCCATGGTGTTAGTGGAAGTCTACTTACCTTACAACAAGTGACACACTTAGAACTTCAGATCTTTTATCTTCCCAGGAAAGGTGTGAGGTGAAATGTTGTAGAATAAGATGACTTCTGACTGCTTGGTTATGTTGCCAAACACTCAAGTTTAGTTTTACTACTGGAGTGTTATTGAGTGCTGTCTGGTGCTATTTGGTCGAATACACATGGAAGATAGGAAATGTGAGAGGTTGGCAGCTTGGGTTGTGGGGTAGGTTTATGGCGCTTGAAATATTTTGGGATCCCTTTGGGAGAGGAGATCAAAGGGATGGAAAAAGGCATTTCTCTATGGGTGGTAAGCTAACATCACCAAGCACCAGGCAGCTTGCAGACATATCACCTGTCATTATTTAGAACCACAAGGATAGACAACCTGATGATGTTTTATTTATTTATGTATATATTTTTACGGCATGGATTATAGGAGGGGGAGATGGAGCAGTTTGTTAGGCAGGAAGGGATGTGGTATCACAACACAAGAGGAAGGAGAGGGAGTGGGGTTGAAACCTGCCTTGTGGGGACTAAAGCGTTTTTGGCGAAGTGGGAATCCAGCATCCGGACAGAACATGTTTACGATGGAAATGGTTTTGTGAAAGACCAGCTATTGGCGATCAAGCTGTAGCACAGGGAACATATGAGCTGCTTTTCACTGCTGCTAACTGTTGACAGGAAATGGAGGAAGAGTGATGTTTTGGAAAGACATTTGGGTGGATGATCTTCTTTCAAGAGCTTATTCCAGAGGTTTCTGTTATTAAATCTTCATTATGCCATGTTGGCTTAAAGTATTTTATCTGGAATTTGGGGTTCGATTTTGAAGATTTTAAATGATTTGGAATTGTGGAAGTTATCTTCCCTGTTAATGTTGCTAGGAGTCGGACTTTTTGATAGTAGAGGAGAGATGTGAGAAGATGGAAGTTGGAGTTGTCTCTTGTCAGGTATTCTTGGAACTTTTTCATTAGGTGTTTGTGTGGAAATATTTCTTATCCAGACTTTTCAACAGCTGGGTCCATATGGACAGCTGAGGCACCTGAGAAGGTTAAGCTTATAGGTTCTCTTACTCTGCATGATAGGGTTAACACTCGCAATCAAGGCAACCATGTACAGGAAGTTGGAAAGTGCCATTCTTTGTTAAGTGAAAGCATGCTTCTTTTCAGTGGAGAAATGTTGCAGGAGTCCTTTTTGGTGCAGCATATTTGCTATGTCCTGGGTCAGTTGGATCGAGCGGATAGGAAAATCTTCGGAAATTACACAGGGGTAGGGTTGGATAAGCCAGTTCATGCTTCATTTTGGTATTAGAAGCAATATATTGAGTTTGCTTTAGAAGACTGAAAATATTGTTATCAATATTTGCTTTCTTTATGAATGAAAAAAATAAAAGAAGAGATAAGAAAGTGATGGTTGTAACATTTCTGGGTTAGCATTAGAATTCTAGGGTTGAGTCTGATATATAGAAGTTTATGGTGTATATCAGCCACGCTAGAAGAAGGTTGAGTCTGTGAAAGAAAATATTCATTTACATATTTCATGAATATTGTCCATATTATTGGCTTTTCTCTTGGATAAATTAATTGATGGAACTTTGCTTCTGTTATCTGGTAAAGGAATCAAAGTGATTCAAAAGATTGACCCCTAGGGGTCTTCGGCCATAAATGTAAGAAGACAAGGCATCAAGTACACCCTCTAGCAAGGTTTCCTGTTGCTTCAGGTTTCGTACTTTTCTGTTTCTAGCTCAATCATATTAAACCTGAAACAAAAGAAGTCGGTGTGATTGTAAGAGCTGCATTATCCCATCTGTAGTCTGTACATGGTCTTCCCTGGTAACTCTGGAAAATAGCTACTTTGGCTATCTTCTCATGTGGAACTGTAGAAGTGTCTAGTGACATTTGGAAGTGGGGTGGAACCGTTGATGAGTAATTATGTCATTCTTGGAAGAATCCCAGTCTGAAGAGAAGATAATAGTTATAAATCAAATCCACTCCTATTATGTTCATCTTGTAACCATATATTTATTTTTCCCAAAATATTGTTCTCAACCAATATGAAATACATAAAAGAACCTTGCAAACAAGAAAGAGAATTGTTATTACATGAGCTACATGATCTTGAAAAGGAAATTTTTGATGTTTGACAATCTATGATTTATTCAATGCTTAGATGAACTTTCGCCAGACTTTTATTCTAGAACGGAAACCACTAATGAAAACTTAGACAAGATCCTTGATGTTTTTTATGGTCATCATGAATCGTGCGCTCCACCAATTTCAATACAGGAAAGTGTTTCTAGTTGTTAGGATTTAATGTAGAAGCAGATTTGAACAGAACAAGCAGCGCTCCTTTCCTAATCTTATAAATGAAGTTACCCTAGCTTAAATCTTTGCTGTTCATGTTGTTAGGGAGCCAGGAAGATTGTTGCAGAAGGAGATCAATTTCCTAAAACAGTTTCTCAGCTACGAAAAATACCAGGAATCGGAGACTATACGGCTGGAGCAATTGCCTCAATTGCATTAAAAGAGGTAAGTAACTTCTCGTTCTCTAATTTTGTTTTATCACAATTGAGCATTTTCTAAGAGTGATTATATCAGGCAGTTCCAGTGGTGGATGGAAATGTTATAAGGGTGACTGCTAGACTAAAGGCTATTTCTGCCAATCCAAAAGATTCTTCGACTGTCAAGAAATTTTGGTGAGTTTTGTTTTTTTATGGATGGCAAGTTATTTTGAATGTAAGAGGAGCGTTCTCCTTGTGACCTGCTGATCAAGGAATTTGCGGTCAGTCACCATTGGATCTAATGACGGTGGTAAAACCCATGCTTTCTTGTTATAACCTACCATTGGATAAGTTAATCCCAATTCCTTGGTCACCAGGTGATCAGGACACTACTCTTGAACTTCATTGCTCTTTTAATGGGAAGGACTGTCATCTGTTTTTTATTGCTGTTAATATATCCATTTTTAATGTTTATAAACTTTTCTTTTCCAGTTAATAAAATCCTTTTCTCTGCTAAAGTATGTTATATCCTTATCTGTGAAATTCCATAGCTGCACATAAATGTTTTGCTATTTGATTGCTTCAGACATATATTAATGTGGATTGCATTATGGCATTTAGGATCCTTATCCTTACAGCTTGTTCTAGTTGTAGTACCTATAGGAACTTATTTACTTCTTCCAGTTGATATATAAAGGGAAGGAAACCTTGTGCGGCAAATATTACATGACAAAAGCATGCAATCATTTTGGTGGCATTGTGTTTATATTGGCTGAAAATTTCGAGTGGTCTGTGTGGTTTTGGATAATTATTGATGTTGCTGCTGTGCTTTAAAAGTGTCCAGCACCCTCTGGTTTGCTATATAGTCAATCTTGGTCCAAATTAAACAAATTCTTCCTTCTTTTTTTTTTCTACAAAGTTCAGGCTATAACTAAAGGGAATCAAGGAGATACATAAAGTTAATTGCATTTTACATTCTATATAACTCAGGTTCTTTGGGTAAAAATGAAGAATATGTGTACCATGGAACAAGATTGGCTAAAGTAACAGTTAAAAGTAAAGGGGCAGAATTAATTATGAGCTCAAACCATAGGGACCATTTATAAATCTCGCCCTTAAAATTCTGTCTAATGCTAACTAATGTGGTGATCACCTTATTCATGTTTATATGAATAGGAAACTAGCAGCCCAATTAGTTGACCCTTTCCAGCCTGGGGACTTCAATCAGGCTCTAATGGAGCTTGGTGCAACTGTATGTACACCATCAAGTCCAAGCTGCGGCACATGTCCTGTATCTGACCAATGTTGTGCACTATCAATATCTAGGCATGATAGTTCAGTGGTGGTTACAGATTATCCAATTAAGGTGGTAAAGGCTAAACAAAGACATGAGTTTTCTGCTGTATGTGTTGTGGAAATAGTGGGAGACGAGGAATCATTAAAAAGACACCAGATCAACAATGGGTTTCTTCTGGTAAAAAGGCCTGATGAAGGGTTGCTTGCTGGCCTCTGGGAGTTCCCATCTGTCTCATTGGCAGGAGAAGTGGACTTGCTTGCTAGGAGAAAGGCAATTGACCAATATTTGAAGAAGTATTTCACACTTCAACCCAGAAAGACCTGTGACATAATTTGCAGGGAACATGTGGGAGAATATGTCCATGTTTTCTCTCATATCCGACTCAAGATGTATGTGGAATTGTTGATTTTACGTGTTGAAGGTCTGATCTCTCTCTCTCTCCCCCACACACACACACACGCACATATATTTTTGTTGTACAACTAGCTGCTTTGAATACAATTTTACTTTTTATGTATTAGTTAAAACTGTTATATTGCCCAGTACCATTTGGTCTAGTGGCATAAGTCTCTCCTTGTAAGTGAGAGGTCGTGAGTTTATTGTTTTGTAGCACAATAATTGTGCATTTGATAAAAAAAAAACTCCGGATTTACTGTAATTTATGTACACAAAAGAATGATAAAATAAAAAACGAGGAAATAATTCCACTTTTATCACACATTTAATTGCCATCACAGGAAACAAAAAGTACTGATCTTGTTCTTTGTATCTGGTATTCACATCATACTTTGCTTTTCATTAAAATGAAGGTGGGATAAATGACCTGGTTAGCAAGCGGGACAAAGACATTGTGCCTTGGAAATGTGTGGATGCCAAGGTACTTTCAAACATGGGATTGACGTCTGGTGTAAAAAAGGTGATCTGATATTTCTACTCAGTAATGTTCTTGACCTTGACTTATAAAGTAATTTCAAAGAAACAGTTGCAAATAATTTTGGATTTTCCATAGCTCTTTATTTTGAAGGGGTGCAGAGAATGGATTAAAATGGTTTTTGTATTCCCTTGATAAGAAATTTTTATATTGCACTTTACCCTCTAGTTGTTATGCTGGTGCAGGTATACACTATGGTTCAAAAATTTAGGCGAGGAAATTTGTCTTCTGACCTTAACTTGGACAGCAAGAAAAGAAAGAGGCGAGCAATGAAGTAGTGTTTTTGTGACCCGGACATGATGTAATGTGCCAAAGGAGGCTTAGTTTTTGACTTTCTCAGCCAAGATTTTATTTTTGGCCAGCAACATGGAGATACTATGTGAGAGCGGGCAGACCACCATCGGTTAGGCTCTTAAATCTCATTCATTTACAAATGAGCACTTTTGGAATACTCCTTGTATGCACTATGGATCAAATTTGTATGAAAAAGAAAGACAAGCCTCCAGTTTTTGGCAAAAGATATAGTGGTTCGGCAATTTTTTATTTATTCTTAAACATACTTGCATGTCATGTTTTTAGGTGCTGGAGGTTCAATTAATTTACCAGAAAGAACAGTATATCGAGTCACCTATACGGCTATGCTTGTGTGAGCAGGTAGATGCTCATTACAATTTTAATGACTTGTTTAAACTCTAAATCAATTAGAGCTGTTGCCGAGTAACTAGTCGATGGAACTGTAATTTCATGGGGGGAACACATCCATTAGAGTCTATATTTTAAATTGGATGAGTTCTATAGATATGACTGTGCCTCCTTGGTAAGCTTAGGGGGTAAGTCCGTAATTTATTGGTCCTAAACTCTTCATTGGGTGAAATTTTTACAGCCAAGTATCTCAAGGGGATTGATTATCTGAAGTTATATCTAGTTATCCATACTTATCCTTCAATGAAACCATATACTTGAGCAGGCTGGCATGCGAGATTTTGCGATAACTGCCATGATTTTAATCTGACCTGAGTATGCCCTAGTTTTGCTATCTGTTTTAACGTTGAGTGGTCAGAAACTCTTACTGTCACACTATCATCCGAACACACTAATGCGGAACTTTTCTAAACTCAGAAGACATGAATGAATCTTTGAACTCATTGATTTATGAGTGCGGCTATTAGGATCTCCAAATTTGCTCAATATACCTCTCATTCTTTCTACACCTTTAATTTACTTTTTAATATAAGCATTTACTCACTAGACCTCATTTCAAATTCTTAACATAACCTTAGTTATTTATCGACATATATTTCAATTAATTACTTACTTTACCTCTTATTCACTCAATAGACTTTTCATTCTTTGTTTTTTTTTTCCTTTTTTTTCTTTTTGTAACTATCCATTATCCCTGCCTTCGTTTTTTGGTTTATTTTTTTCTATGCAAGAAAATGTTCTATCATGAACTATTCTAATATTCTTTTTAACTTTTGTTTGTCTCTTTTGTACGTGTTATTTTTTCTCTTGTTTTTTTTCTTTGAATAATTTGATCTCTATTTTGTACCTCATAATAAATTATTTCAATAAATATATATTTTCTATAATAGATAGATAGATACTTTTTTTTAGATATTTTTTTTTGCAAAAATATTTATGCACCTTGTATGTAAGTATATGCGTTCAACATGTATGATAATATAAAATTTTATGTCACATGATCGATATTAATATTGTTTTAGCTCTTATGAACTATATATATGCTTTAATAAAAAGAATTGGAAAACAAAAATATATAAGGAAAATTATAAATAATGGAATCAATTATAATTGAATTGGAAAGTCTAGAGAGAATAAATAAAATATTTCCTTTTGTATAATTATTGTTCATAATAGTCATTGTGTATGAGGATATATGTATTTTAATAATTTACAATAAGATGAGGTCTAGTGAACAAATTTAGAGGTCTCAATAGCCGCACTCTTGATTTATTCACACATACATTAGCTGAAGTTTTCCCAGCTCAAATTTTGGTATGTTAAAGTCGCATTGATGGTCTCAGCTAGTAAATTTCTATTAAAGGTTCAATTCATACAAGAACGCCGGGTCTTTCAATTTGCTCCAAGTTTTACTTGTCACAAATCATGATTCTAATAATCAATCCTTGTGTTTAGGAAAATACAAGTTCAGCATTGTAAATAAAGGATGCTTCTAAATGTACCCGGCAAATTACTAATTATACCCAGCACTTCAATTTTTGTCACACATTTTTCTAATTTGCCCCTTATCTATTTACACCCAGCAAATCTTCAAAAGATCAAACCCAAAACCTCTCGCTGTCTCTCTCTCTTCCGTTACCAAAATTTTGTTTCATGAACAATGCAATGATATGGAGTAAACAATTTTTTAAGGAATAATTGATTTGAGGCATAAATTCACAAAGAGAAGAAATAGTGTGGGAGATGCAAGAGTGCTTGAATTTCGCAACCCAACATCGACCACAATTCTATTCTAAAGCTTTAAAAATCTAGGTCAAGAGCCTTAATCATGAATTCAATTTCTCCTTAATTACATCCTCTATCAAAGTTTTTCGTTGTGATCTCATATTCAGATGTTCCTATGTGTGATGGTAATTATTATTTTTTGTGAAAACAAGATTTTCAAATGCTTTGTTGAGGATTATTTCATATATCAAAACCATTAAGGCTATGGGTTTCTTAGAAAAAAGCCATAGTTTCTTGAGATTGATATCTTCTGATACTTTGCCAAGCAAGAGCTGACGTTTCTTGGTTAGATTATTGTAATTGCCTCTAGAATTCTTATGGAAAGGACCCAGTTAATCTAATGTATGTAATCGAGCCCTAAACCCATTAATTGAAGTGAGAATGAGACCACAAAGTAAGAATAGTTCTTGAATGAACCTCAGGTGCTGGGTAATGGAAGAGAGAGAAAGAGAGCAACGTTGATAACCGAAGAGCAGAAAGAGTGTGTGTAAATAAAGGCAAATTTGGAACTAAATGACAACTTTTTAGTTGCTGGGTATACTTAGGCATTTGTTGGGTACATTTAGCAACACTCTAAATAAAATGATATTGTTACTTGCTTGACATTGTGAGTGCCTATGTTTGTTGTTCACTGCGACGCAATAGAAAATTACCATGTCGTGTGTCAAGTTAAACTCACATGATTTTGAAATCAGAAAGTAACCCGGTAGCTATAGGTTCGGAGGTATGCAAAATTGGGTTTGCAGAATGGTCTGATTGACATGGGGTACCAAGGGGTTGATTTCACTTGGAAAACAAATTTTGTTAAAGAAAGGCTTGACAGAGCTTCTACAATAGTAATTGGAGTCTTTCATTCCTTGATGCTTGTGTTGTTCATTTGGCTAGAATGAAGTTTGATCATTGTCCCATTTTGATTAAGCACCCCTAACAGAAATCTCTTTTCTTAAAGATGGTCTTCTTGCTGCTAAGTGCTTCAACTACTCCTTTATGAGGGTGACTCTAATCATTATCAATTGTGTCAAAAAAGTTTGCGAGACTCCTTAGAGGTTGAAGTCTACTATTTGGGACGTTGGGACGATTGCTGGTAACTTCAATCATATCACTTTCGACCATATCTTCCGTGAAGCTAATTTCCTAGGAGATGTTGTGGATGATTTGGGCCCCTCCCTTGATTCTCCTAGAATTTGGATGGGTTTTCTTCCTCCTCAGATATCGCAGGCTCTTTTGTTGGACTTTTCCAATTTGGGGGCCGTACAAACTCCTCTCTTTAATGCGCTGTACTTTTCTTCTACAAAAAAAAAAAAAAATCATGATGCTCATTCAATTTATGAGTCATTTTAGTGAGGACCCTTAAGTTGTTGAGGACTTGGTGAAGACTTTTTGGTTTATGGTTTAAAAGACCCAATTTTCGATCACATTTTGACATCTTATCCGTTCAGTTTTTAGGTTTATATGAGTAGATCATTTCTACAAATTTTCACCTAAATTGGTGTTCATTAAGATAACAAACTAGATCAAATTAATGGGCGAACCAAATCTGTCAAATATGAACCGTTCAAGTTCATAATTGTTAAATCACACATATGAATGTCTTAACAATTTTCAATATAGCTGAAAATTTGAAGAAATGATCTACTCATAAATACCTATAAACTGAACGGTCAAGATGTAGATATAAGATCGAAAAGTGGGATAAGCCAAAAAGTCATCACCAAGTCCTCAACTTAAAGGGTCCTCACTAGAAGGGTATGTTTCTCAAAAAATAAACTGCTGCCACGGGAAAAATGAATCTGAAGAAACAATTTCAAGGGTTAACTCGGGGGTAGAAGAATTTGGAACTCTCAATTTTGTAAAACACAATTTGGAGGGAAAACTATAAATTGGAGGGAGCCCATAAACATTGCGTTTTACAAAAAAGCCCTCAGAATCAGAACCACGTGCAACGCACCTGACACTTAGCGACGGATAAAATTCGACGAAGACAGAAGCAGAAGCACCTCGTCTATTTAACCCTAAATCTAAAAAAATCCCAAACTGAGTTCCCACTTCAACTCAAAACCCACAACTCTTATCATGGCCAACCTCCAATCCAACTACATGGAAGAAGACGAAGAAGAAGACGGACAATCCAAACCCACCTCCGCCGAGCCCATTACATTAGCAGAACCCGAGCTTATTATCAACCCACCACCACCACCACCGGTCACCGACCATCTCAACGGCAACAAAACCGAAACCGAAGCCTCCGAAGATCTCTCCGAGTCTCTCAAATCCCAAGACAACGACATCGAAATCGACGACGACAACAACGACGATGAAGACCCGCATCCCAAGAAGCAGAAGAATCTCTCTTCTCTCACCCCCACTGCATCCGCGCCGGCTTTTCAGGGCCCGGACCCGGCCCAATTGCCCCAACCCGTACCCGAATCGAACCCGGCGCAGCAGCAACCCAAGAAGTCGAAGAAGAAGAACAACAATGTGTGGGTCACAAAGTCGACCCGGAAAGGGAAGAAGAAGACCAAGCCCAACGCCAACAACAACACCAACCTCCCCGGAGAGGACAAGGTCCTCGTCACTCCGGTGGCCAGGTTCCCGGACAAGTCCGACGACACGCCCGAGATGACCATCTGCCTCTCCAAGGTCTACAAGGCCGAGAAAGTCGAGGTCAGCGACGACCGGATGAGCGCCGGCAGCACCAAAGGGTATAGGATGGTGAGGGCCACTAGGGGAGTTGTGGAAGGCGCTTGGTACTTTGAAATAAGGGTAATGAGCTTGGGAGAGACAGGCCACACGAGGCTCGGGTGGTCCAATGACAAAGGGGACCTTCAGGCGCCGGTAGGGTATGATGGGAACAGCTTCGGGTATAGGGACATTGATGGGAGTAAGGTGCATAAGGCATTGAGGGAGAAGTATGGAGAGGAAGGGTACAAGGAAGGTGATGTTATAGGGTTTTATATAAACTTGCCGGATGGGGGGTCTTATGCCCCCAAACCTCCGCATTTGGTTTGGTACAAGGGGCAGAGGTATGCTACCGCAACTGAAGCCAAAGAGGATGATGTGAAAGTAGTGCCTGGTGAGTGCAATCTTGATGTTTTTTCTCATGTGTTCACGCCTTTCATTATCTTGGTTTTAATTTTACTTGCATAGACATTCTGTTTCGGTTATGAATATGCCATTCCATTCCGAATATATATAAGTCAATCTTTCTATGCTTTTGAATGCCGGCACCATAACAGAGTTGAACTAAACCTTAGCATATTATACTGCATTTGCTACTTGTACTATCATCTGTTTCTGAATTTTTGTTATATTTTTTGGGTTAACTTTACTCTGTGAGGGAACAGTGAAGAAGAGAGAGAAAAGCTGATCTTATTGCAGTGTATCATTTAGTTTTCTCACTTAGGGGAAAAGCTTAGAGGTTGAAATCAATCTTTACTGGAGATTGTAACTAGGGTATACATGATTTAGGTTGATTATCAAACTTTTTGTGAATGAGGAAATTTGAAGTCATGAATTCGGCAATTGACTATGCTGAAGTGGGTTGATCTGCACTGCTTGAGTCTATCCTCTTTAGTCTTTAGAGGTGGATCTTTGGACCAGCTGCTAGGTACTGAGAGAGGCCATTACATGTATTGGCCGTTACTCTTTTGTTCCCGGAGATAAAAGAGTAGAGACTTTTGTTGTGGTGATACCAGCCAATTACAACACCCATTTTACTTATTTTGTGTTTGATAAAGTCATTGCAAACTCTCTATTGTGTTAATTCATTTAAACTAAGCAGGCAACATATACATTTTATCTGGGGTCATCTTTGACTTGCTTCCACCAACCTGCCACTTCATTGCTTTATCAGGGTTCAACAAGCACTTACTTGGAATTTAAATGCAAAAAGGATTTTATCCTCTTTTTGTGAAGTAGAATCACTGATACGATGTGTGTTTTTTATGTAAACGTAACCGTTGGAATGACTATTGATTTGTTGTGCAGGAAGTGAGATATCTTTTTTTAAAAATGGGGTATGCCAAGGCGTTGCTTTTAAAGATCTATATGGTGGTCGTTACTATCCTGCTGCTTCAATGTATACTCTTCCCCATCAACCAAATTGTGTGGTCAAGTTCAACTTTGGTCCTCATTTTGAATTTTTTCCAGAAGACTTCAATGGAGGTCCAATGCCCAAGCCCATGGCTGAAGTTCCTTATCATGGGTTTGAAAACCGCACTGAAAATGGAGTATCCAATGAGAAGAACAATTAGCCAGAAAGAAGTGCCTTTCAACCATGAAGTAAAGAAGAACGTTTATCATGGATTTAGGAGATGGCAATGAGTGCAGGATTCATTTGTAATCTAAATTGTTGCTAAAGTCAGAACATGAAAATCACTGTATGCTTTACTTTTATCTGACAGACGCTGCTTGAGAAATATATATTGATATTCTATAAGCCTGATTTTCTGATTACTGTTGATATCGATATTCCTGTTGCTTACTGCTTGTTCGTCAGTTGCATATGAGTTTGTTATAAGCAATGCTAGTTTGTTTTAAATTCTCAGTCCTTATGCATTGGTTGAATGCATGCTCTTCTTTCTAGATTCTTATAAGCTAAACGGTAGCCGTATTTAAAACTATGCCTATAATTTCACTATTTATTTGCTTTATGTTTAAATTTTTTTGATCTTTCAACTTTTGTCTTTTTGCAGTACCCTAGCATGCCTCATCTCTGCTCTGTTCTGGAATTATAATTGATCCTTGTTGGTCGGCAGGAGATGGGATACTGAAACGCTTATTTTTCTGTTCCTGGGACCTAAACCGGAAGGTCTCTCTCTTGCTTTCTCATATTCTCTAAGTTCAGTCTTGCTATGTTGAAGAATTTTGCAACAATTTTATGATGCTAACGCAAGATAATTACAACTTGTCATAACTTCTGCTGCATATTGTAGTGTGTTGCTCATAAATGGAAAAGGGCATAGATCAATATAGCAAATTCATGTTTTAACTCATCATTTGTATATTGGATCTATAAATCTTCAAAGTGGGTGGTTTATTTTGTGGAAACTTGTTTCCTGTTTGGATGTTCCTCTTGTAAGGAACAGAGGAAGGAACCCCCAAGGCCCCAAAATCTCCTACTTTTTTTGTGACAGTAGGGGTCTATCTCCTTGACCACTAAGTAATGTGTAGATACAGCCTCAAGTATTAAGTCTCTAGGAACCTACTAATTTTTAGGCTTTTAACTATAGTAAAGAACCAATAATCTTATGACCTAACTTAGGTCATAAGTCAGCTTATAAACTAGCGACCTAAGTCATTCTGTAGAATTTGTAATGCCATGTAGCCTTAATTATTAAGTATTAAGATTGATGTCATTCTAGGAGCCTCTGAGTTCCAGGCTGAGGATATATTAGGTGTTAGTTATCTTATACTAGGGTTGAATAGCTCCCAAAGACTGACATTGGTTAGTACTAGATAGGACCTCGATAGCTGTCAACACTTCTAGACAAGTTTCAGATTGATTGACTCTAGCAGTTGCAACTGAGAAGCCCTAATCAAGTGCCATGTCGGTACACCTCTGATCGAGTTAGGGCTATGTGCCCAGCAACAGAAGTCATTGGTACAGTCAGATTGGATCTTTAGAAGACGTCAAAGTTTGAGTACTGTCCCCTTCATAGTTGACACCAACCTTTCGTGGCTTGACTCACCCTCGAGAAACTTGAGGTTTAATTGCAGAAAGAAATGACAAGAGTAACAGCAGTTTTTTACTTATACTTATTTGTTCCAGTAGCTTATTTTTGAGCTGCTGTGTGACAGTAAAGCTCAGTTATTGAATCCCTGTTGGATGTTTGCGTTATTATTTTTCTTTAGCTTTCTACGCCTTATTGAGCACAATTTGATCCACTTGCCTGGGATGAGCATGTCTCAAGTGTAGCCAGCAAGTCCCACCAACTTGGCTTGGAGGTAAATTTGAGGTTGAGGGATCTTGGTTCAAGCAGTCAATGAGTTTAAAGTCTTCGTAGTCTTTTGGCTGATCAGGTTATAAGGTTTCTACTTTGACATAGAATGCGGAAAAAACAAGCCATATAGGATTATAAGGTTTCTACTTTGACCTGCAAGCTTTATTGCTTAAAGAAAGCTCATTAGCTTTTCATCAGCTCTTGGTTGAGTAGCGAATGTGTTTATGTTGAATGTAGAAGCTAATTACTGAGGAATGCTCAATCAGACAAATACAATAATCTGACACCTTGTAATTTGCATTTCTCGATCTGAGTTGTTTTGCTGACTATGATATCCTGGAATGTTATGTAGTATGATATTACTAAGTTACATACTGTTATGTAGTTTCATAGTTTCTGTGAATTTATTAATAATCATTCTCTTTTCTTTTTTTCTTTTTTTTTGAGAAAGATTAATAATCATTCTCTTGAAGTATCTCAATGTAGGGAATTGCTATACTTCGAGCTTAACATACCCTCTATCTACGGTCTCTACTATCATTATGACACCGTTTCTGATGGTGGCTCTGTATCCCAAACATTTGTTCTATTGAGATTCTGATAAGACAACTTTTACTTTTCTTGATTTGTTATTGTGCTCCTCACTCTCTCACTTCAGTCTCTCTCGTTCGAAATTCTGCATCATATTAGACGTAATACATCAAGGTGTTTCTGTATTTCAGGTACCACTGGAAATAAAAAAAAGGTAGCGAAAACGACAGGATTTCAGTTTCTGCTTCTACTGCAGTGGAGAGTTGAGACCTTCTTGGAAGGACAAGGGATGGAGAGGTTGATGTCTCTTGGAAGGGAAAAGAGGTCCATCTTTTCTGAATGAGGGTCGCTTCTTGAGATGCTTTATAGTTTGCTTCGCATAACATGCTCGGAAAAGAGGTGAAGCTCTCTCTTTGATCTTAAGGATGATGAAGAAAGTAAATCTGAAAGAAACAACAATGGCAATGACTGCAGCGAAATCCCACCACTTCGATTGATCTGGTTGAATACCCAGCAGAGTTGTGAGTATATCCTCGCCTTTCAGCTTTGGGCCATTGGGTGTACGAGAATCAAACTCACGGCCAATCAATCCGTTCTTGAATTCTCCCTGCATACCCAGTATAATTTGTATCATTTCATTGTTTAAGAATCGCTTGATATCTAGAATCCAAGGTTCTCAAGATCAAGTCATTTTGTTTTTCTTTAGTTCAACTCTAACACTAGCCTTTAGATTTTAGATAATGCAAACTAAAAACCAAGATGTTGAAATTGTTAAGACTGTTATTTCTTCTAATGTGTAGTCTGATCAGATATTATTGCTTTGTACCTGCAGCGCCCATGCAGCGTAGTTTAGATATGAGACCGGATATCGCCAAACTGGTTTGGGAAGGTCAGGCAAGAAGCGGAAGAATCCGGCAGTCATCATCATGATTCCCTAATGAAACATGGTAATAGATGACAGTTAGAGCTCCAATGGTGCTTATGAAGATGAAAAACAGGAAGCTACGCAAGTTTGATGTGGTCTGACCAAGTATCCTGCTCCAATAATTACTCCCATTAAGTAGTTTGGAACAAGAGAAGCAATGATCATCATGGCGCTTTCTACTGCTGCAATGGCGCTGAGAAGATCAAGGCACATGAACGCATACTCGGAGAAATGAGTATCCTTTTCCACCATGAAGTAAGTTATAGTTGTGGATGCGGTTGACATCAAAGCCAAGAATGGGAAAGAAGAGAGGAAATTTGACAGAGTAAAGACAGCAACTCCATAATGCCCGTTGTGCCTTTCTCTATGAAAAACCTGTTTGAAGAACAAAAAACAGAAAATGGAGTCGCCAAATGTAAGTTCGAATTCACGTCTCTGTTACAAAATCACATTTGGAAATTACTTTTACCTTCATTTCTTCAAGGAAAGATGGGAAGCCTCCAATGGACATGAAAGTCATGAAACCAGACACAAATCCAGCACAAGCTCCTCTTGCAAATATTGAAGTGTAATTTGTTCCCAGGTCGTAGAAAATTGTACCAACGCATAGAGACAAAAGTATATAGATGACGATTCTCACCCAGTAATACCCCATGTCCCTAGACATGTTGAGGAAAGATCTCCGTGTCAATATTGAGAGTTGCTTCCACCATTTTGCTTGGCTCCCACTCCTCTTTTCTACCCCAAGTCCTTCCTGCCAAACAAGTTTTTCGTTCAGTCATGGGCATACTTACGAGTGCAAGCTGTAAAATGTAAACATTATGCTTTACCATGGACAATATTTCTCGAACCTTGATTCTTGTGCTGGTTGCATACTCTGAGCGACTGTACTTCTCAATAAGCATTGCTTTTATCTCTGCTGTAGCAAAGTTCATTAAAGGTTCAGATGCGTTTGGGACTTCCTGCATTGCAAACACCAAGAAGGTAGAGTTTTGTATTATGAGGTGATGAATGAAACCAACTACCAAGTTTTGTTCGACATAAAAGGGTGAAGAACATGGCCAGAGAGCTCAAACATGTTAAGTAAAGTAGCAAATAAGCAACAGTAGTAGTTTGATGGAGAAGTTTGAGAAACATACGCGTATATTGTGCGAGCTGTTCATTGTGACTTTGTCGAAGTCTGAATTAATACAACGAAGAAAGTGATCAGAAGGGTTTCTTCGACTCGGGCATGGGACTCCAGCTTTGGCAAAGAACTGTCAAATTTACAGTGCAGTATGAGATTGAGTTAAACACAAAGCAGAGGAATGCAAATAAGTAAAGCCATGCTATAGGTACCTCAACTGCCTTGTTGGCTTGACCAGAATAAACTGTTTGGCCACCAGAAAGCAGAACAAGATCATCAAAGAGAGCAAAGACTTCACTACTGGGCTGATGAATCGAAGAAATAACAGTTCTGCCATCTTGAGCAATGTATCTGAGGATTTGAACAACAAAGAAAGCCGCAGCACTGTCGAGGCCACTGGTAGGTTCGTCGAGAAACAAGAGCCTTGGCTTTGTGAGAATCTCAAGTGCAATGCTCAGCCTCTTCTTCTCTCCTCCACTTATGCCCCTCAAATGCCAGTTTCCGATAAGCCTGTGAGAGCAGTCTTGCAGACCCATATCGGTGATTGTGGCATCAACAATGTCATTGACCTCTTGTTTGGTAAGACTAGTTGGGAGCCTCAGATGAGCCGAGTAAGTTATGGTTTCTCGTACTGTTAGAGTTCCCAGCAGGACATTTTCTTGGGTCACATAAGCCTGAAATTCCAAAATAGTAAACATTTTGTGCCTCTAACATACTTGACATCTGAAAGCAACATCGAAAAACTTGGTATGAACTTACAGCAACACCATAGTCAAGTCGCCTCTTCTTTCCATTAAGTTGAACATTTCCAGTCATGACAACATTGCGTGACAGTCTACCTACATAATTCCCAGTTAATTTAAGAAATGCGTTATCAGTTTCATTGTTACTACTTTTGGGAAGCATTGTCCATACTCCATATTATTGCAGATCAAATGGTGTGAAAAATATCATATATACAATGTGTCCCGGTGAAAATTAGAGTCGGCTAGAGTGAGTAAAATATGGAAAGCATATAAAGCAAGTGAATGCAACAACCCCAAAAGCCCTAATGAATGAAATCAGAAGAAAATTACCATCATTTCACCATCCACACCAACAGGAATTGATGAAAGACAGATCTCAATTATTTCATAGTTCTGAGAAAGAAACTAAACAGATCAAAGTGTTTCTTGATGATGTAGTTGCTCCTTACTAGGAACAATGAAACGAGTACTCTGAAAACAAAAGCCTCTGACGTATATATTCAAATATGATCACAGAACCCTAATCTCTCTCTCTCTC
>NC_020492.1:31087611-31092082 GCF_000184155.1 Fragaria vesca subsp. vesca | reverse complement strand
GAACCTAACTATCTCTCTCTCTCTCTCTCTCTCTCTCTCTCTCTCTCTCTCGTGCTTGGTGCATATATACAGTGATCGAGTAACTTAATTGTTGTGTAGGTCATTGATGGAAGGTCTGCTAAATAGAGATAGAGATCGTAAGATAGAGACAGGTGCAGCAGATAGAGTACTTCATCAAGTCGAGGGGTCCGATTCGAAGAGATTTCTAAGCTAAGTAGGTGGGCAGGCAGGTTTGCCCAGTTTTGGTTATTGAATGCCACTCCATGCATGCATCTATACGTGTTAAGAATTAAACGCACTTCACTCATTCCAACTAACCCAACCCCAAAGAGTTAAGCCCCCTCTTATATGAACCAACTCGATCTCTGCAGTATGCGTATATATATATGGTACGTACGTACTATCAGTTTCATATATGTGTGTATATATATGACTGGGATTGAGCTTAAATCAAATACAAATTAAGTACAAAAACTATCAAGTTGGAAATTTACTAATCAAAGATGAAATTAATTTTAGCTAGCTAGGCTTACAAACTTGTAACAACTTCTAACCCAGATCATTAATAACATCAATGGAAACTTAATCTCTTTCAACTTATGATTAAGAAATAATTGGTTTCAGTAATTCTGTATGTACCTACTAAATCAACCTGCTTTGTCCAACAAAAACCCGAAAAATACACGCTAATGATCTTTAGAAGTTCAGATACTCTTGAAAGAATTTAACCACCTTCACTCCGAATGGCCACCTACTGTCTTCTACATCCATTGTGTTGTATTTCTTTATTCATCAATCTGAGAGAGAGAGAGAGAGAGAGAGAGAGAGAGAGAGAGAGAGAGAGAGACTTGCCTGCTAAAGCATCAAGAAGGGTTGATTTCCCAGAGCCAGAAGGACCCATAATAGCCATGATCCTACCCGGCTCAGCAAAACCAGTGAGGCCATCAAGCAATCTTCTGGTGTGTTTTCCTTTTGTGCTATTATTTCCAATCCCAAAGTTCGGAAGCACAACACTCACATCTTCCCACACCAAATACATCAAGCCCTTATTGCCACCTTCACCATCCCTTCGTCCGCCACCACCACCGCCACATATATCTGAAGATCCAACAGAACGAGCTCCACTATGTTCCTCTAACTCCATAGCTAGCCAGCATATATGGTATATCCAAGGAGCTTGCTATTCTATATAGCACACAACAGGTTGTTTTAACTTTTAAGCTTGCATTTGTATAAATAGGCCAGCATAGTCCTCTTCATATATATAACATAATATGAGCACTGTCCTTGCTCTGATTTAATTCCACTGGGGCAGTAAAACTAAATGTGTAGAGGCAAATTACAGATAAAATGTGGTCCTAAGCCCCACTTTCTGATCAGTACCGGCCGGTGATTAGTTACTGTGGGAAGTAAGTGAGTAATAAGTATGCAGAAACTGTTTCACCAAACTACCATCATTACTTGAATTAATATAGGAGGTAGAGATGCACATGTATACATAATTATCGTTTTCAAGATGACAAGATCTTTTCCGTTACTGAAAATTATATTTCTGATCTTGACAAGCGACATAGCTAGACGAATCCACTTCTAATTGATTTGTAATTTAGAAAGTGTAGCCCTCGCTCTGCTGCGGTTAAATTTTTGTTGATGAAGTAGAAGAATATGAGAGAGAAGAAAAGTGTATATATGCAAAATCGCAGGTCGACGTATACATTGGAATTGGATTAACAAATATACACGACGTAGTTCATTCAAACCGCAGAATGCACTTCTGAGTTCTGCTGGCAGAATAGTTGCTGAGATTCCTCAAAAAGTAATTGTTATCCAGCATATGTATATTCATTTTTTCTTCTTCATGTAGCTGAACTGTGACGTGGTTTTTCAACTCACAGTAGCTCTTCTACAATGTATGATTCTGATTTTTATCAGAGTAAGCAATTTCATTTTATGTGTTTTGTGAAATAAGAACACCACAAAGAAAAGAACAGAGAAAGGAGGACAAAAAATGAAGTAGAAGTTAAGATTTCTGAACTAATGTAACTGATTCTATAGGAAATGTATACCTATTAAGAGCAAAGCTCCATCATTAAGTTCTCTTTGATTTCTTCCTCATACCTGTAGCTCTTCTGGTAGCCACGCACTCAGTACTGAACGGCTTGTGAGGTGGCCAACAACATGCATGTTCATTTTAGGTGGCCTACGTACGACACTTCCATCCTCTGAAGAGTGTTATCAATAGCTGCATTCAAATGGAAGATGGGTTTGAAGAATGCATTATTGCATTGTAGCTCATGTGTATCGAGAAGTTAACATGGTTGTAGATGTGCTATCTACATTGAGCAGCCTCATCAACTTATCAATGTTTTCCTTGGTGACTTGAGTGAAGTACCTAGACTTGGGGTGTGTTTGGTGCAGTTGGGCATATAAGAAAAGCTGGCTTATAAACTGTCCTGAGAATAAGTGACTGAAAAGTAAAGTATGTCTGAGTGTTTGGTAAACTGACTTTTAATATGTGTTGTTAGTGTTAAAAGCAGTGGAAGGTGTTTGGTAAACTCGAAACTAAAAGTGCTTCTAATTTGCAGAATGACCATTTTGGACATGAAACTAAAACCAACTTCTTATACTATAATTTATCTATGGTTTGTTTAACTTTGTCTATATAAATCAATATTTACTAACTGTTTTTATTAATCACGATGATTATATATATGATAAATATTGAATAATTTGACATGAAGTATCAACAAAAAGTATCTTAACACATCAAAACATTGCCGATAATAACATTAATAACCTGCAAACCATGTCTTAAAGTAGCATGAAGTAGCAACAAAAGATTGTTTAACCGATAAAAACATTGCCGATAAAAACATTAATAACCTGCAAACCATGTCTTAAAGTAACATGAAGTAGCAACAAAAGATTGTCTAACACATCAAAACATTCATGATACCAACATATCAAAATACTTTGTTCATATGTATCAAGTAATCAACAAAAATATCTTAACACATTTAAAAATTCGCGGTATCACGTGCTCTCATCAAAGTTTGAGCAATTTCTTTTCTTATTGCTTCCATTTCTTGTGCAACATGACCATGATTTTCTTCTTCCGCATCATCCATCTCCATCTCATCACTTGATATGCCAACCGAATTTTCATCAATGTCAAAATGCCTATCATGATTTGCATGTCTTCGCATATAATTATGAAGAGTCATGGTTGCAATAACAATCTTCACTTGCTTCTTAAATGAAACCTTCCATGTTTCTTAAAATATGTCATTTCTTTTTCCAAGCTCCAAATGTGAGTTCTATAACGCCTCTAAGAGAAGAGTGTGCATGGTTAAATACCTCATTTTCATTTCTTGGCTCTCGCCCACGATATTCTTGAAAATGTTGTTTTGGACCTTTATAGGGTCCCAAAAATCCATTCATTTGTGGGTATCCCGCATCAATGACGTAATATTTTCCTATCAAATACATTTTCTAAATTTAACAAAACTTCACATTAAAGTTTATAAAAATTTATATAAAAAAATTAAATGATTACCTTGTGGAGGTTTAGGAAACTTCGAATTGGGATTTCGAAGAACCGATTGAAACACCCTTGTATCATGAGCAGACCCTTCCCAACCGGCACATACAAATGTAAATTGCATATTAAAATCAAACACCGCCATAACATTTTGTGTTGGTATCCCTTTTCTACCAATAAATGGTATTTGATGTTGAGGAGATATCGAAGCGGGAATATGCACTTCATCAATAGCACCAATGCAGTCCTTAAAATAATGTAAATATTTGTCACTAATATAAACAATTAATATAAACTAATTGATCAATTATAAAAAATAAAAAATAAAAAATTAAAGTACCTTAAAATGCGGCATCTATCTCTCATCCCTCATTATCTCCGGCGCAAAACTTTTAAATTATGAATCCAACGGCTTGATTATTTTCTCACCATATGAACACAACATATCTAATGCTTTTCCAAAATACCTACTAACAGTTTCCCCGGAATGTTGAAACCGTTCTTGAGCCGTCCTATTCCCACATCCATGTCCTAGAATATTTAGTATTAATGTCACTACTTCAATATGACTTGTTCTATTTGAACCTAACACCCTAAATTCGGTCTCCAAGTCACTACATAAACAATAAAATACTTCCTTGTGCATCTAAATTCATTATAACACCAACTTGGATAACCTTGTAATACTTCCATTGCCCATCTATTACCTGTTTGAGACGATGTCATGCAAGGATTTTTATGAACATAGCTCACATAATAATATCGAATGAGGAGAGTATTAAATTGTACGATTCGTATGTATATCTCATCCTCAACATCATCTTTCTCTGACATTGTTCATATATTCAATCAAACCTGCAAACATAAATTCCAATTCGTAAATGATGTATTAATTGTGAAGTAAGCAATGAACAAATAGTAAAAAAAAAA
>NC_020492.1:31079193-31087591 GCF_000184155.1 Fragaria vesca subsp. vesca | reverse complement strand
CAAATTCATAATCATGTCGAACATTATATAGTGAACTGATACATAAACTTGTCCAACATAATAATACTTCAACAGTATCTTAACAAAATCACAAAAACAAAACTCAAGCACAACATAAACTTAATTTTTAGCCATCTCAAATTTCAGATACTCTAACTTCATGTCAGGACCTTCCATACAGCAAAACATCTCCCTCTTCTCTTTATTTAGGAGCAACCGACTTACAAAAAAAACATCTTAGTACCCTGCTCGGCCCAGGCAAAGAACCGACCACATTCATCACTTCTTTAATACTAGTGCCATCACTTGTTTCTTACACTCTTACTGATCATAGAACTTGCTGAACTTCTACTCTCAATAGCCTCACACATTCGGTCAATTTTTTGTGCTAAAAGAGCAACACCTCCTACCCTTCCAGGTTTTGTAACAACACCTTTGCCTTTCCCAACTGCATTTCATTTTCTTCTTTTAGTAGGGTGTGATGTATCATCAGAATCATAACTCTCTTCAAGGTTTTGCTGATTGTCCCCTTGTTTTGGACTTTCAGGCAAAGGTCTTGAAATCGTTTACCTTTGAACCCTAGTTTCTCAGATTCGTTAGTCAGCAGACCTCCAGGAGACGCAGCTAGACAATAGAGGCGCAACAAAGGCCACGCAAACCCACATAAAGGCCTCCAACAGATGCAAAACGATCTGCAGCAAAACAATGGAGGAGAATGGAGGCGAAGAAGTAGTGTATTTCTTAGAATTGGAGGAGAATGGAGGCGTAGGTCTCCCGTCTCGCTTGGGTTTTTATTTGAAGGTTCAATTGTGTAATTTGTGGAGATTCTAAAGGGTACCCAACGTCATTAGCAAAAATTCATTAACTCCCGCGAAAGAAAAACACGCTAGCTTATAAAGAAAAGGAGGGGGATACCAGCTTCTCCTTTTCCCTTAAAAACACCTTCTACTTTTAAAAAAAGTAGCTTGTTTTAGGCTTACCAAACACTAAAAGCTGGAGTGCTTATAAGCCACAGGAGCTTATAAGCTGCACCAAATGCAGCCTTAGGAAAATCTGTAATCTTCTAAGTTAGCCTTGTTTCCAGGTGGAAGTAGAAGTACTATCCAAGGGCTGCGGTGGAGATCGAAATCTCCGGGCTGTGGAACCTGTTCATCTCACCATTTTTGTCTTCCATATTCTCCTCTGTAATATTGTTGTTGTTCTTAAATTTCCTTCTTGGCCAACTTGGTGTCCAAGGAGGCACGCTAGGACTGCATGCTTTCTTCTCCTCGTTGTTATTCATTTGCAATGCAAGCGGCAAAACTGTAAAATGTAGTGTTCTTGGCCAAAATCTACGTAGAACTAAAATATACATACTCACGCCTTCAATGTCTGCTAGGCTTCTACGTACGAATGGCTACCAGACATTTTGATCGACACAAAGTTGAAGATAACAGAACCCTAATTATTAGTGTATATAGGAGCAACGGTCTTCTCAAGCTTCGAAGTCCTTTTTGCTCATAATCGGATTGGAGTTCAGTGTTGATAACTTGATATTATAAGCTTACGAGATTAACCGGTTTAAATTGTCGGATTTTAGGATGTACCAGTGAAATATACTGACGGTGACTCTTTACTTATCTTATTGCTCAATCCTTTTAATTTGTTTTTCGCTTCTTCTCGATCCGTTTTTGGATGTCCTCTTTTAAGATTCTGTGTTAGATGCAAGACCAGCAAGATGGAAGTATCACGAGACAAAAGTAGAAAATTCGGGCAGCATAACATATACAAAGACGGCGAATGCAGATGCAAGGGCTGAAAATGGAAGCCATGGAGCTCAGTACAAACTATTAAGTGAAGAAAACTAAGTGGGCGGGGCGTTCTTTTCCTAAATGTAGTTAGTTCTCTTGAAACAACCTCAGCCAAAGGCATGTTCTCAGTTGGATCTGTACTGACGTTGGCCACAAGGCTATATCTAATGCCGACTGTACAGTTCTATGTAGTTAGCTTCACTGCAATTGTTTAGAAATATGAAAGAACATTAATGTCAAAGGTGTCATTTACATAAGTCCAATCAGTATCCAGGAAATTCTACAATTTTCAGAATAAAGCCTGTTTCCAACTATTTGAGTTAGCTGCATGATCCTTTCAAAATCACATACACAGCCTCAATACGCACCGGATGCTCTCTATATATGGCTATCCAAGTGGCAAGATCACTTGGTTTCAACAAATAAACTGAAATGGTGCCTTTACCCCAGACTGTTTTGGTATGAACATGCATAAATCAATGGAGCTGGCATTTGCCTGTTCCAACACAAACAGCACACTCACCTGCATCTCCAGCAACATGGCTCAAGCAGTGATTGATTCTGTCATTCATAACATCCTGCACCCAGATACTTAATCATCTTAGAATGAAAGCACAACGAGCCCTTTGAAACCAGTAACTACAATTATCTTGATTATTAGTTCACTGATCAGTACTTGAGCAAGAGAAAGAAAACATAGTATGTACGTACGAGCTCCTTATTTGGGGAACTTGCGATCCTATACCTATATATGTTTCTAAAATCGGAAGAAATACATTACTGTCAAGTAAACTTAGTTAAGTGCCAATACAGCAGAGATTTAAAACTTCTGTGACAATAAATAATGTTAAGAAGGAAAGAAAAGAAAGTAAAAAACAATGATTGCAGTCTATTGATACTTGGTTTTGGATCCAAGTTGAGCAACAGCAGGTAAACGTATTTAGCACATGAGCTCCCTAAAGATCCCATGTCAAGTTAAACAGCAATAGAGCTCTGAGCAAAGCTTCAGAAAAAAATTGTGCAACAACAGTGTCCGATCCTATAAAAGCATAACTATGTATTAGTGTGTCTAATCATATACAAGTTAATCTGATTGAGCATCAATACTTCAAGCAAAGCTGCCGACAATTCTGCGACAAAGAATGATACCGGAAAACGAAACCATAAGGAAATGCCATAATCATACCACAAGTAGCGGGTGGAGTCCAAGAGGCGCAGTCACCATATATGATACCCCATGCTTTTTTGCAGCTTCAGCTGTTAGAGATGGTATGTCCTGCAAAATAACAGTCTTATTATTCATTCTACCACTTAATCTTACACAATCATATAGACTTTACTGAAAGTGAAACTCAACTGCAACCAACCATGTACCTGGTTCCAATGTCTTCCGGGTAAGAGGAAAAATGGACTCACAATTATACGATTGGCACCTTGCTCAACACAAGAATTGAACGCGTCATGAATTGAAGGTTCTGCCAACTCCTAATCATGCAACATTTATAGACAGGAATCACTATTTCATTCACATTTCTATAAGCAATCAACAAATGCATTACTACGTACAAAGTTCCAAAAAAATACAAATACAAACCCAATGTGCAAAAATTTCCATCTTACCATATGAGCAGGCTCCACTATAGCATACCCAGTTCTCTCCCTAAACATGTCCACAAACTCATCTGAAATTCAAAAAATCAAAACCTTAGATTTTGAAAAATAAAAAAATAGTTCCAAACTTTTCTAGAACCCAGTGAAAAAGTAACTGGCCTTCAAATGTTAAATTCAAACCCAGAATTTCAATCATCTTCTAGAAGCGAAAGTTACTTACTTAGCATGAGGTTTGATTCCTTACGGCGCGAACCATGGTCGACGACGATGACGGCGTCTCTGTCACCGACTCCATCGAGTTTAGATTGTCCCAGTCCTCCATTCCCGGACTCAATGCTCATATTTCTAGTTCTGGAGGGGCTTCTATGCCAATTCAACAAGTTGAGGGTAGGGTTAGGGTTTGTTCTGTTATCGCTTGCCGGGAAGATTTTGGGGGCAAATTGAGGGGAGCTGAAGAGAGACCCAATCGACATGTTTGACGAATTCGAGCGCCGACCTCCACCAGGAGTCGTGGCCTCCATTTAATTGATTGTAGTTGGACACGTGGAAATAAGGTACTATTTAAACCTTTTTTTTTTTTTTTTTTTTTTTTTCTATTTTCTCTCTATTTAAAACTATAAGTTTTTTCTTTATTGAATTCAAATCAAACCCTAAGTTAAGGAGGTGATTTGTAAAATAAAATTGATTTTTCTTGAGATAAATGAATAATTTCATCAGTTTTAAGTCATAAGAGCAATTATTGCTAGGTCAGGTTAGAGTTAACTTATGTATAAGATTAAAAGTTGATTCTTTATTCTCCTACAACTAAAACTGAAAGAAACCGTCTAAAAAGATAGACGATTACTTTAGAAAGCAATTAACATGCACAAACTAAATCAAAGACATAATGATCAACCCGATGGTGTGTACCTATCGTCAATGAATAGGTTGCCACTTTAATAAGTTGGTGTAGGGTTCTGTTTATCTTCCAAAAAGCACTAACTCCTCACTTACCTCAATAGAGGCATTTGTCTCCTACGCACCCGAACCCGAAGCCATGGACTCTGATGGGCACAACTTCTTGTTCTCACTGCTACAGGGACGTCCCCTCTTCTTTGGTGACTTCTTCAAGATACCCAACGCACCATCTATCTCAATTACCACAAACCTTAGGTCTTCAGGTTCAAGTTGGAATGGAACTGTCACACCCCAATTTTTTTTAGAAATAATTTTTTTTTGAGGTGTGACTCATATTCCAATTATAAAATAGATTTTCCATAATTAGAATTAATATGAAAGAAATTGGAAAAGAACAACTGAACACAAAACTAAAATTTATTATTTATTACAATAGATCCTTAAACCAAAATTACAAAAGAAGACTAACTAGGGTCTAAGTCTAAATTTACATAAGCAAATGTCACACATAAATCATAAGATGATAACATCCTTAAGGCAACAACCTGATCTTTAATTACTTGCATAATAATTTAAAGGGATGAGCATAATAAGCCTGGTAGGAAGCAAAAACCTCTTCAAACAAGATAGAAAATGAACAACTTTAGTAAAATGGTTGAATGCATCTATTATCAACTTCATATAGTTCATATAGCCGAATAGACTAAGTCTACATGTCTCATACTGTAATACCCCAGAAATTTAATATTAGTTTTTAATTTTATTTGGGAATTTTTGAGTTAGAAGTTAGTGTGTTTTGAGGTTCGAAGGAAGAGCGGAAACGTTCGGATGCTTATTTTTACCTGAAACGGTTTTATGGTTTTGAAGGGTCAAGAGTTGACTTTTTAATCTGTTGGGTTTCTCGAGAAACTTCCTTCACGGAAGTTGTAGAGCACGACGATACGAGTTCGTAGACACGTGGCACGCGTAAAATGGACTTCATATGAGGAAGTTATGGTAAGCGGAAAATTTGTGGCTTTAGGGGAATTTTGGGTTTAAATAAGAAAAGTGTTAGGTTTCTTTTCATTTTTCCGGAACCATTTCTTCCCTCTTCTCTTTCTCTCCCGCGCCTCACCTTCGGTATCTGAGTTTTCCAGCCGACCAGACTCGGACCCGGCGACCCGACCTGACTTTTCCGGCCAACTCCGGCCGACCCAGACAACGACACCGGTCAGGTTCTCTTCCTCTCCTCCGTCCAAGCGGCCCTGTGGTGGTGACTTACGCCGATTCAGTTCTGAAGTGGTGACCCGAAGCTTGGAAGTCCGACTTGGAGACCGGTCAGGTTTCCCACCTCCGACGGCGGCGACGCAGCTTGAAAACGGTCGGGATAGGAGCTCCTTGGCGTCCTGGTTCGTTTTCCAGTGGTCTTGAAGCTCGACTCTCGGTGTGGAGTGGTGGTGGTGAATTCCAACTTTTCCGACGGGTTTTCAGTGATTTCCGACCAATTTCGGCTGAACTGGTTGGACCTTCAGGTATGAAAAGTGTCCCCCTTGTAGTAATCTTCAAGTTTGATGTTGGAAGTTTGTTGAGATTGTGAAGTTGTAGGGTGGCGCGTGGGGCCCACTCTCCTCCGCCGGTGGTAGCGCGTGGCGGCGCGTTAGGCAAGGTGTGTAGGTTTAGTTACTTTGGTTAGCTAGTTCTTGTTGTTGTGAGCATGTTGGTATATTATGTGATTAGGTCAAGTTTGATTAAGTTTTGCTTGTTAAATTCTTTGTTATTGTAGACTTGTGCGAAGTGTTGAGCTAGGAGAATCCAAAGTTAGGCACTGGGGGAAGGTAGTTAAGTGTTCGATGACCTTGGGAGGTCTTGGAAGAAGGTTGTCCTTTTTGGGCAAAGCTTGGGTTAAGGCTTGTTAAGGATGCAATGTTCTTTTGGTTCTTTTGGTTAAGTGGTTATTAATTTATTAATTGTGTAATTATAGGCGACTTGTGAAGTGTGTTGAGCTTGGTTCTTGAGTTTCATTTGTGAAGACGCAGCGGGATTTTTAGGTGAGTAATATCTCACCAAGGTCCACTTTCGGACCAATTATTTATAATTATTATGATGATGATTGTGATGTTGATTTTGGAGATGATTATGATGATGATTGTGATGTTGTTTTTGAGGATGATGATGATGATAATTATTATCATGACGATGGTAATGGTTTTGATTGATGATTATGATGCTATTTTTATATTGTGAGTAAATCTCACATGGGTTCTTAAGGAACCGAATTTACTTTATAATTTTGTTTTATTAATTGTGAAATTGTCCTTGAAGGAAAATGACTTTGTTTTTAAAACTAAATGAGCTTGATCGTCAACGGCTCATGGTAAGTGAAAACAAGTTTTCTGTTAAAAATAAATATTTCAAAAGGATTTTCGATCATGTGATATGGTGATGTTGAAATATGGTTGTTGATAGATTATTCTAGTGGGAATATCTATGTCTTTGTTTATATAAATATATCTAGGTGGAAAGATATAATTTATGAAGTGCTCTTGTGATGTTGTTGATGATATTTTTATATTTGAATTGTTGTTTAAATAGTCAAACCGAGTTCCTAGCCTTTAATCGGGTGATAGGTTACAGTTATGATTATATTATTATTTTATGATTTGATAAGTGTTATGATGTGAGAGTATTGGAATGTGTGCATTAGTTGTGTATGTGTGTGCCTTAGTGGTGATTATTAGATTAGGAGCCTTTGTGGTGGACCGGGAACCAAGTCTTGGCTGGGTGATTGGTTACGGTCAATATAGAGCTCTAGTCTGTCAGTCGGTACTTTATGGGGGATGACTAAGTGTTGATGAACCTATGAGTACACATTTGTTTGGCTACTTATAGGGGATGATTAAGTATTGGCGAACTCATAAGTAAGAGTAGAGAAATGTTTGTGTGATGTTCTTATGTGTTGTATAAATTTCTTGCTTTGAGTATCTCCTGAACTATGTTTATCCACAGGAGATTCTTAAATCTTAATTGTGTGATTTTAATAGAATTCTTGAACTATGTTTATTTATAGGATTCATTTATGATTTTGAGTGATTTCAAATTATTGTGTTTTCTTAATTGTTTCTTTTGAATTCTCTTGCTTTTAGGCGATTCCTGAACTAAGTTGCTAATGCAGGAATTACTAGTTTTAATTATATGTGATGTTGGGATTGTTGGGTTATTATTTTGGGAGTTACTCATTCGAGCTTTTTAGCTTACCGAGTTTTTTGTTTACAACCAGGTGCACCAATTCGTGGTGTAGGGGTTATACCTGCAGGTGATGATCAGAAGGTAGGAGGCAGTGGCCTACGAGCTGGGTTTTTGACGATATACAATTATTTGTATTTTATGGTAGTTGTTTTTAAGCTCATGTAAGCGAAGTAGTTTATTACTAGACTTTTGGAAGTTGATGTAATTAAGGAGATTAAATGTTTAACTCAGTTGATGAGTTTATCGACATTTATATTTCCAGTATTTGTTTTTAGTTTTGGAAATTGTTGAGCAAGATTATGGGATATTAAGATTTTGAGTTTTATCATGCCCAAATTTTTGAAATTTTATCATTCGAAAATTGGGGTGTGACACATACCATGTATTTTACCATAAGGGTGACTTAGGCTACTCATTTATATGAACTACCTCCCACTCGATCTCACATTCCCCTTTTGCTAGTCATCTTGTTCATTCCTCTTTCGTCAATCCTGCCCTTTTCACCTATACTAATCGCATATTTTCACGTATTCCCGTGTATTCACACGGGCATCGTAGGATATGGTACCTTCAAGGACAAGGACTCAACTACACAAAAGTTTCATCACTAACTTCTTTACCCAAAGTGCTTTATGCATAACACTACCATTCCTCATATATCTTAGATGATAACATCACCTTTATAAATCAAAACAAACATATAAATGATTGACAGCAAAGAAACAAGCATTTCACACAAGCAAATAACCCCATGGAAACAACATATAGAGCAAGCATAGAGGCTCCCTAATTTTTCTCCTACCTTTGTCGATCACCTAAAGCAAGCTCCTGGATTGTTCCTCCTATGTTCCTACGACAGTATCTCTCTCTCTCTC